>NC_057401.1:49107610-49407610 GCF_019320065.1 Cervus canadensis | reverse complement strand
TTTCATTGGCCAAGTAATGTCTCTGCTTTTTAATATGCTATCTAGGTTGGTCATAACTTTCCTTCCAAGGAGCAAGCATCTTTTAATTTCATGGCTGCAATCACCATCTGCAGTGATTTTGGAGCCCAGAAAAATAAAGTCTGACACTGTTTCCACTGTTTCCCCATCTATTTGCCATGAAGTGATGGGACCAGATGCCATGATCTTAGTTTTCTGAATGTTGAGCTGTAAGCCAACTTTTTCACTCTCCTCTTTCACTTTCATCAAGAGGCGTTTTAGTTCTTCTTCACTTTCTGCCATAAGGGTGGTATCATCTGCATATCTGAGGTTATTGATATTTCTCCTGCAATCTTGATTCCAGCTTGTGCTTCCTCCCACCCAGCATTTCTCATGATATACTCTGCATATAAGTTAAATAAGCAGGGTGACAATATCCAGCCTTGACGTACTGCTTTTCCTATTTGGAGCCAGTCTGTTGTTCCATGTCCAGTTCTAACTGTTGCTTCCTGACCTGCATACAGGTTTCACAAGAGGCAGGTCAGGTGGTCTGGTTTTCTCATCTCTTTCAGAATTTTCCACAGTTTATCATGATCCACACAGTCAAAGGCTTTGGCATGGTCAATAAAACAGAAATAGATGCTTTTCTGGAACTCTCTTGCTTTTTCCATGATCCAGCGGATGTTGGAAATTTGATCTCTGATTCTTCTGCCTTTTCTAAAACCAGCTTGAACATCCGGAAGTTCACGGTTCATGTATTGCTGAAACCTGGCTTGGAGAATTTTGAGCATTACTTTACTAGCGTGTGAGATGAGTGCGATTGTGGAGTAGTTTGAGCATTCTTTGGCATTGCCTTTCTTTAGGATTAGAATGAAAACTGACCTTTTCCAGTCCTGTGGCCACTGCTGCGTTTTCCAAATTTGCTGGCATATTGAGTGCAACACTTTCACAGCATCATCTTTCAGGATTTGAAATAGCTCCACTGGAATTCCATCACATCCACTAGCCTTGTTTGTAGTGATGCTTTCTAAGGCCCACTTGACTTCACATTCCAGGATGTCTGTCTCTAGGTGAGTGATCACAGCATTGTGATTATCTGGGTTGTGAAGATCTTTTTTGTACAGTTCTTCTGTGTATTCTTGCCACCTCTTCTTAATAATTTCTGCTTCTGTTAGGTCCATACAGTTTCTGTCCTGTATCATTTATCACTGCTGGGTATCAGGTGGAGATAAATGAACAGAGGCATCAGTGGTCCTTCCTCAAACCCAATAACACAATTTGTGTTACAGAAGCTCACGAATATTCCCCAATAAAATACCAACTTACCAAATACACATCAGCCACAGCACATCAAATGACAAGACATATTAGTTTGGTTCTCAAATACATTTATCGTCACTCTGTGTTAAGTCACTCAGTCTTCTCTGACTCTGCGACCCTATGAGCTGTTGCCTCCTAGGTGCCTCTGTCCATGGGATTCTCCAGGCAAGAATACTGGGGTGGGTAGCTATCCCTCCTCCAGGAGATCTTCTCGACCCAGGAATTGAACCCACATCTCCTGCGGCTCCCACATGTTTAGTTTGGTAGTTTAGTCATGTCCGCCTCTTTGTGACCCCGTGGACCACATGTTAGGTGGATTGTTTACCGCTGAGCCTGGTGTAAAGAGAAGCCCATCTTTACACTAGGTGTAGCTGATTAGCATGACCAGTGTTCAGCATCTAAGCACCTGGTGTCATGGACAGAGGTTAAATGCAGTTCCAGTGTTCTTGTCTGGAGAATCCCAAGGACAGAGGAACCTGGTGGGCTGCCGTGTATGGGGTCATACAGAGTTGGACACGAGTGAAGTGACTTAGCAGCAGCAGTTATATAGTATTTAATATTGCAATCCTATGTATTTTGTATTTCTGTACTTGGAAGAAAAGCTATGACAAAGCTAGACAACATACTAAATAGCAGAGACATTACTTTAGCAACAAAGGTCTGTCTAGTAAAAGCCATGGTTTTTCTAGTAGTCATGTATGGATGTGAGAGTTGGACTATAAAGAGAGCAGAGCACTGAAGAATTGATGCTTTTGAACTGTGGTGTTAGAGAAGACTTTTGAGAGTCCCTTGGACAGCAAGGAGATAGAACCAGTCTATGCTAAAGAAATCAGTCCTGAATATTTATTGGAAGGACTGATATTGAAGCTGAAACTCCAATACTTTGGCTACCTGATGCAAAGAACTGATTCATTTGAAAAGACCCTGATACTGGGAAAGACTAAAGACAGGAGGATAAGGGGATGGCAGAGGATGAGATGGTTGGATGTCATCATCAATGCGATGGTCATGAGTTTGACTAGGCTCTAGGAGTTGGTGATGGACAGGGAAGCCTTGTGTGCTGCAGTCCATGGGATCACAGAGTCAGACAACTGAGTGACTGAATTGAACTGAATTGTACTTGGCTGAGCCTTCTTCTGAGTAACACATTGTTTTTTTTAGATTTGTTAATGGTTGTAATAAGGTTAATATCAAGTCCTGCTGGCCTGGGAGCTCAATGCTCTCAAGGTGATTGCTTAACTAGTCTCAACTCCATTGTGAGTTTTACTGAAACTTTCACTGTCAGGCAACAATATTCCACTATATTTTTAAGTCAGCCTTTCAAAGTTTTATATTTGCATTATTTGTAAAATATGCTAGAAGAAATCATTATACTCCCCTATTTTTCATATACTTTTTTAAAAGAATTTTAAAATTCTTAAACTCTTTTCATGAAACCATTTAAGAATTTTTTTTAATTCCAAATTTTGATGTTAATAAACTAGCATCTCAAATAAAACTTGTCACCATTTGTCACAAAGGAATAAATGTTAGAGAAACTGTAGAACTAATGGGACTGCATCTTATTATTTTCTGTTTGGATAGTTCTATTTTAAAAAAAAAATACTTAAGAAGTTCTTGCATTAGAGGTTTTTTTTGTTTTTTTGTTTTTTTTTTTTAAATCATAAAATTAGTGCAGTGGGGAAAAAAATTACCAGTTCTCAAAAGGAGGATAACTTACCAATATTTTAAAAACTTGAGATTTCACATAGAAATTAGGGGTACTACTTCTGACCACTTCTAAACTCTGAATTGAGTTATGGACCATTTGGTAAAACAGTTGCAGGTGAGTAGAATTAAGAGGAAAATTAAATATTTCTTCGTTATTCACTGTTAAAAGTGCAAAAGTAAGAGTAAACATAGAGAGCCACACCTTCTCAGTGAAATAGAAAACCTTCATCTCTTAGTCTAACTAAGGAATTTTCCTGCTTTAACACCAATTTGTTAAGATATTTTATGACATCATTGCCAGTCACTTTTCCTCGTCTGGGTTACCTAACCTGCTTCTGCAAGGCATTTCAGGGAGTGATTCTTAAGCACTTGCATTACCATGCATGTTCTCACTGACTGGCTTGTAAGTTTGTGGTGCTAAGTGGTTATCAAATCTACTTTGTTGAGATCAACATGAAGAGCACTACCTTGATGGAAATGCATCGTGATGTGAGGTGATGTGACAGCTGGCCATTGCCTTCAGTGGTAACTTTGGTGAAATGTCACTACAGAAGAATAATGATGTCATTGCCAACATGAAAGTCAAACTAGCTGATCATGAAATGATGAGTTTGTGTTTTATTAAGCATGATTTCTTCGTGAACTATGTGTCCTTGAAATCTGCAGCTACTAGATGTCATTGAAATTTCAAGTGATTGACATACACCTTGGCTGATCTGAAATTCTGTGGCCAAAATTACAAAGTAAGCTAAGCTTTCTAAATAGCTTATATCTTATCTTCTGCACCAAATAAAAGAATAACTGAAAGAGAAAAATATGTTAAGTTTGAAGCTCAGATACTCAATTATGTCCAACTCCTTGCGATCCCAGGGACTGAATGAAGCCCACCAGGCTCCTCTGTCCATGGGCTTCTCCATGTAAGAATACTGGTTTTGGGTGCCATATCCTCCAGGAAATCTTTCCCATCTAGGGATTGAACTCATGTCTCCTGTGTTTCATGTATTAGCAGGTGGATTCTTTGCCACTGTGACATCTGGGAAGACTAGATGGAATGGGAATCACACACATGCCTGAATTTTTGAAGCACATCGAGTTATTTATTTTAATAAAAATCCATAAATTTCCTGAATATTGTTTTTAAATTCACAATGTGCTGTAGGTGAAATGAATATTTCTAGTGAAAAATAGCTTCAAATGAGAGTCAAGAATATAATTTTTATGAAGATAACATGGTAAAAGCATGCCATTATGACAGTTCTACTTGGTGAATTAGGAAATAAAATGCAGTGTCAAAGAATAATTGATTTTAACTAATCAAGCTATGTTTTTAAAAAAACATTATATAAAAGAACAATTGATTCTCTGGTTTTATAAATTTAACTCTTGTCAGAAAAGCTCTATTTAGTTGGGAATATATGTTTAAGGTAATTTTTCCTTTTTATACAAAATTGTATTTTCCTTTGTCTCTTTCATATTAAATTTCCGGAGAGCTAAACACATGATCTTATTTCACATGTTGTTTCTATCTTTGGACAATAAGTCTGTTTTTACCCACCATTTACAAATGTATTTTTGACAGACAGTTGAAAATATAGGTTTTATTAACATCCATGGAAGTATATTCCTGTGATATTCCTTCACTTAAGTAATTAAGTTAACACAATTTTCTTCTACATAACTTTTAATTCTTTTAATCATCATTAGTTGTAACCTGATTAGTAGTTTACAGACAAACATATCCAATTCATTAAATAGCCCTTCGTATATTTATTGTTCTAAGTTATAAACACTTGAATAATAAAGCACTGTAATAGATAATAGAAGTTATTTTCTTTAACCACTTTCTTAGCATAGGAAGCACATACACACACAAAACCATAGAGAGATATGGAGACATAACAAAGATGTTACTATAACAATTCTGGAACTAAAATCTGTCAACTCCATATGGCACAAAAAACTTGCAATAGAGAGGCCTTGCACACTTGTGATTGATAAATTAATAATTTCACCATTTAAAATATCCCCTTGATTAGCAATATTAAGTCTCATGACTTTCATATAATGTGTATTTCCCAGTTCTTTTTCTGAAATCCACTGACCCGGGACCTGCTCCATTAATTGTTACTCAGTATTTCTTCCATTCCTGTCCCTGTCCTTTTCTTTTTTGCTTTTTTAAAAGTTATACACTGTGGCTAACATCTTCCCTTTTCTTCCACACCTCTCCCACCCCAGCCCCTAATACCACCATTTTCTTCTTTGTTTCTATGAGATTAGCATTTTTTTAGATTCCACATATAAGTAATATCATACAGTATCTGTCTGTCTTTGTGTGAGTTATTTCACTTAGCATAAAGCCTATATGATTCATCCATGTTGTCAGAATTGCTAGAATTCCCAATTTTTCTCATGGCTAAATAATATTCTAGTGAAATATATATATATCTGTATATATATATATCTCACAAAACAATCTATACATATCTGTATATGTATAGATTTATATATATATATATCAAGATATATCTCATATATACATCATATATATGATGTATATATACATATATATATCTTTGTATATAATCTTTGTATGTATAAATATCTTTGTATATATTTATATATATACATATATATATCTCACAACTTCATTATCCATTTACTTGGATATTATTATTTTATCTTCATATCTTGGCTATTGTGAACAAAGCTGCATTGAACATGAGACTGAAGCTTTCTCTTCCTGATTTCATTTCCTTTGGATATATAAACAGGGGTGAGTTTGCTGAGCATCTTTAGAACAATTGTCTTGAATTCCTTGTCAGGTAATTTTTGGCTCTCCATTTTTAGGGGGCCAGCTACTGAAAGTTTATTGTATTCCTTTTGTGGAGTCACATTTCCCTGACTCTCCTGATCCTTGTAGTCTTGCATAAGTGTCTGCACATTATGAAGATACTTCTTCAGACCTTATTAACTGACTTCGATATGGGAAGACTGTCACCTACACGGGGCATGGGACAGCTTGGAGTGTGCTATTACCCTGGGTCTAGTTGTGCAGGACCCCAAGTGTGGGGTCATGTGGCAGCATTGAGCCCAGGGTGGTATGACATCTCTTCAGCTCAGGCTTCTGGGTTCCACAGAATCTACAAATATATGGCCATTGATGATCAACACGGAGTATCCATCGTGGCTGTGGGGTTCTCAGTGCAATAGCTAGGAACAAGAGCTGGCAGTGGTTGTGACCAGAGCTGGTCCTGTGCACACATGTGACTTCAGGGCCAGCTATAGGTGTCTGAGTTGTGACAGGTGCTGGGTATGGACACACATTTAGCAGTGTACCAGGGTAGACAGCAAGGGCCTGGGCCAACTCAGGGTGTGCCTGTAGCTGTGAGGGTTCTGGTTGCCCAAGTGTGTTACTGTGGCTGATGGGTCTTGCCATAGTTTCATGGCAGTGGATGCAAGTGACAGGGGTCAGACCAGAGTCAGACAGGTACCCAGCTGGAGGGGTTAACTGCAGTGAGCATAGTGGTGCAGGCCTGTGACTGAGATAGGTGGTGGTGTAGTCACTAAGTCGTGTCCGACTCTTGCTGCCCCATGGACCCTAGTCTGCCAGGCTCCTCTGTCCATGGGATTCTCCAGGCAAGGATACTGGAGTGGGTTACCATGCCCTTCTTCAGGAGATCTTCTCAGCCTAATCTAAGCCTACAAGACCTTGACTGTAAGACATATTCTCTGTCAACTAAAACAAAACAAAATAAAAATGCCTGTAAATAAGAAAGCAGTCTATTTGGAGTCATTGGAACTGTAATTCAGGAGGCACAAATTCCAGTAACAACGCCAGTGTTCTCTGAGGGAAGTTAACAAGGCAGTGGACAAAGACATTACAGAGAAGTTATGTAAGTTGCTTTGCAGAACTATAATTGGTGTCAGAAGGCATTCAGTTACTCCTTAGCAGCTGATTGGTTGCTTAGCTAAGGTTTTATAAATGAGTCCAAGGTGTGCTGTGGTTTACTGAGTCAGAAGTTTACATTGCATCTGGGTATGAAAGTATCTAGGGTCTACTTCCTCAATGACCTCCTAGTTCTGTATTAGATCCCTTTGCCATGAGTGATTGATTTCATTTTATTGTTCATAATTCACATCTCTCTTGGCTGCGCTGTCTACCTCTTAGTTTCTACCTGGGAATTCTTCCAGATCAAGATTCAAACACCTCAATCATCCAGTAAATGGAAAACAGTCTAGAAAGTAATGTGGCAATAGTTTTCCATCCTATCTTGTACTCTACTTCATTCCCAATGTTTTCTAGCTCTGGAACTTGGGACTTTTCTATTCCAGTGGTCTAGAAATTTAACATTACCCTTTTTGATTTCTCTACAAAATTGCTTCCTCTAGGATTAGACCATGTTTTGCCTTTATTTAGCATCCGGTTTGCTCCAATGGCTCAATGGACAAAGAATCCACCTGCAGTAAGGAGACCCAGGAGATTTGGATTCAACCCCTGGCTCGGGAAGATGCCCTGGAAGAAGAAATGGCAACCCAATCCAGTATTATTACCTGAAAAAATCCCATGGACAGAGGAACTGTGATCTACAGCCAAAGGGTTGCAAAGGGTTGGACTGAACTGAGTGAGTAAGCATTGAAGCAGTCAAAGGATAGTTACTATAGGTTACCATTGCCCAAGGGGAACATGGCTTCTACTATCCCAAATTTGCCTGGAAACTCAGTGAGGAGACTTGTTATATCACCCTAGGCTCCCTTAATCCATTATTTAAACTTGATTTTTCTACTAATATGCCTATTTTTCCTCAGTGCTTGCACATTGGAACATATTTTTCTATTTGGGTGAAGTGCAGCCTTTTGACAATAGAACTATATAATAAGGAAATAATTCATTTGCCATATTAGCAATTGTATTAAAATTCAAGTTTATTTATGGAAATTAGGGAACAAATAAAGATTTGCTACTAATAAGAGAGCCATGTATTAATTATTTCTTGATGAACTCAGAAGAATGCTAGTGCATACATGCATGTAAACAAATAACTGAGATACTGAAATTTAAAATGATCAACTGTTATTCAAAATCCTAATGGGTAAAACTCAAAGGAAACATTATGTCTTCAGCTTACTTTAGTTACAGGATTATGTTAAAGTTGCAGGAAAATGACCTCCTTGAATGTGATTACAACTTGAATTTTGCAAGTTTGGAAAATGATCATTACTGTTTGTTTTACTGGCAATTAGTGTCAAGCGTGGATACAGATGGTGTGTTGTTAATCTGTGAAAGTTGGGGCTGTCTTTCAAGTAGTAAAACAAATCAGCAATGTTGATTACTATATAATTGAATATCCACAATTTCATTATGCTCTAAATGCATTTACTATCACTAATGCTTATTGACAAATTTGTTATCAACCTATGACTTTGAGCCTCTGAAGCTATTTGAAGGACAGAATACCATCTGAGAGTCTTGCAAAAGATTGAGGGTGACTTTACTTGAATGAATGCAATATTCTAGCATAAAATAAAGTGCTTGCAGTGTTTCAATTTCTTTAGGTATTAAAGGCTGGAATTATTTTCAGAAAATCAAATTCAATTAATAAGTAAATGATGCAATGCTGCCTGATCCCCATCTCTTCCTGCTCATATATTTTTGTAAGCCTTAGGAATGTTTACACTCTTTTAAAATTTTATTCTATTTAAATATTATTTTTGTTGGTATTTCATGGAATAAAATATAAAATGTGAGTTTCTTTCTAATGGTCTCTAAATATATGTGAAGGAAAACAAGCCTATAAATGATTGAGAAGCTTCCATTGGATAAGTGACAGAGGAGGGTTTGATAAATTATGGTTAAATAAATAATAAACTCAGAGTTAATGTCCCTTACTTTCCTCTCATTATGAAAGTAACTAATAATTACTATAAAATATTATAGCTTGTTTATATATTTGGTGCATAAATTTATAATGGATGCATATATTAATGAACCCATAAAAAATAAACTATGATCATGGCATCCAGTCCCATCACTTCATAGCAAATAGAAGGGAAAAATGTGGAAGCAGTGGCAGATTTGATTTTCTTAGGCTCCAAAAATCACTGCGGATGGTGACTGCAGCCATGAAATTAAAAGACAGTTGCTCCTTGGAAGGAGAGCTATGACAAACCTAGACAGTGTATTAAAAAATGACTATATGGATCTTTGTTGGCAAGACATCACTTTGCCAACAAAGATCCATATAGTCAAAGCTATGGTTTTTCAAGTAGTTATTTATGGACGTAGAGTTGGATCATAAAGAAGGTTGGTCACCAAAGAATTAATGGTTTTTAATTGTAATGCTGGAGAAGATTTTTGAGAGTTCTGTGGACAGCAAGGAGATCAAACCAATCCAAAAGGAAATCAACCCTGAATATTCATTGGAAGGACTGATGCTAAAGCTTCAGTACTTTGGCCACTTGATGCAAAGAGCTGACTCACTGGAAAATACACTGATGTTGTAAAGGATTGAAGGTAAAAGAGAAGGCAGCAGCAAAAGATGAGGTGGTTAGACAGCACCACCAACTCAGTGGACATGAATTTGAGCAAACTCTAGGAGATAGTGAAGGACAGAGGAGCCTGGTACATTAAGTCCATGAGGTTGCAGAGTCAGACACAACTTAGTGACTGAACAACAACAAACATTAGTAAACTAGTTTTGTCAATCATTTTAAATCTAGTCTACCATGACATTAAATTAAGGGAATTTTGTTCTACCAGGTACTTGAGTGACATGATACCTCAAGTTTTTCAGAATAAATTCCTTAAGTCACAAGTTAATCTGGACACTCAATTCTAACTAATCATCAAAAATCCACAAGTCCATGGCAATTTTCATTGACAACTTAAACTTCATGTTGGAAATAATGCTATCCAATCATCCCCCCATATTTCTGGAAATTTTTACCAGTACCCATGCAGACAGCAAATTCTGTGGATGCTTAAGTAGCTTACAAAGAGTGGTATAGTACAGTCAATTCTCCATACCTGCACTTTGCTCATCCAAAGATAGAGAACTAAGGAATATGGAGGGTAGACTGTATTCTGTAACACAAGATGTTTTAACAGTATCCAAAAACTGATATTTCAAAGATTTTCATGATGCTATCTCTGTCCATGAAATAAATTATGCCTAAATATTTGGGCAACTTAACAAAAAATTTGCAGTGTGTTATGGCATAAATAGGTGATAAAACTAACCACTGACTACTATTTATTATGTTCAATATATCATATTTGTATAAGTGTCATGTTAAGAAGATCTTGTATCTGCAAGAAAAAAAAATCCCACAGATAAAGTGAAATAAAAACATTCTAAGTTTACCTGTTGCTCACTTTATGATAGTGACTGGGTGAACAGATCTACAGGACTCCCTTGCTCCACATGGCCATTCAGGAATAAAGGCTGACAGAGGACCTGCTGCCTTCAACACATGGCTTGTGAAGATACCCTAGGATTCTTGTTACTTTCACTTCAGCAAGATGAAAGAAGAAAAGATCCCATGAGAAGTGTAACAAACAAGGTCTGGATGTCTAGTTTCTAACTGACATTCAATTGCCTAGAATTTAGTCAAAGAGCCACATTTAAGTAAAAGAGAAGTTGGGAATGCTGGGTATCTGTGTAGCTAATAATAGGGAGAAATCGTAGAATATACATTGTTGCCATCAGTCTCTTTCACACATACTTTCTGTGCATGATCCCATTTAATCATTTCAACAACTCTTTATATTTCTGATTTGTTAATGAAGTCAAATTTAGAAAACTATATAACTTGATCAAGCCATGCACAGATAGTGCCAAGATCGAGTCTTTCCAGTACAGGATAACTCTGTTCCATGTCTTTTTATTATTATTCAGTGTAATTACTGTTAATTGATTGTTTACACCTGCATTATTATTTCTGTAAATAGGAATGAAATGTTTGATGGACTCTTTATATGAAGGGTTTCCATTTTTAATTGTGAATATGCTACAGTCTATTTCACTCATCTATATGTATTCAAATATCTGCCAATGATATTATATCCTCCCAACTGTCAAATTCTTTTTCCAATACTTAATTTAGTTAAGTCAGATTTTGCTCCCTTTCTCAACATAATTTATGCTTTTCTTTTTGTGGGAGTATTTCCCTCATTTTCTCAAGCATAATCCTTGGTTTTAAGCTGTGATATAACAAAAGACAAGCAGACTTTTATTTCACAGAGACTCAGCAGAGGCCACTGGACAAAACTTTCTCATTCTCTAGTGATTCTTTCATTTGTTCGGTCTACAAATGCTTTTAGAGACAATGCATCAGCCAGTATTGTGATATAGGAGATAGAATAGTTCACAAAGCAGGTAATGCACTTGCCTTCAATGAATGACCTTCTATTACAGTAGAGAACCCAGATGATAAATAAAAAGTTAGATTACATAATATGTTGTCATTAAAAAAGATTTGTTAAAGCATAAAATGGGTAACTGTATAATATTTTTACCAAAAAATATACAATTTTAGCTAAAGTCATGACTAAAGTCTTTTATCAAAATTTGGCATTTGAACATGAATCTGAATGAAATATAGGTAATAAGAACTACTATGTTTACTAATATTTTAAACAGAATTTTATCAAGTGGCCAGTAAGCAATTATGGTGTTTGGATGAGTTATGGGATAAATTACAGAATGGAGAAACTTTAGAAAGCAAATCTTCAGTGAGTGGCAGCTTCATATAATGGAAAGGTTAATGAACTTTCTAGACGTAGAAGCAGGTGTTGTTTGCTGTATTTCTAAACTGAGGCAAAGGTGAGAAAAGTAAACTTGTATGTGATTAAATTTTACCTATGGCTTACTTATTATATCTGATATGGCTTCCAATTCACGAATATTCATAATTGACAAAATAATCAGTTCAGTTCAGTCGCTCAGTCGTGTCTGACTCTTTGCGCCCACATGAACTGCAGCATGCCAGGCCTCCTTGCCCATCACCAACTCCCGGAGTCCATCCAAACCCATGTCCATTGAGTCGGTGATACCATCCAACCATCTCATCCTCTGTGGTCCCCGTCTCCTCCTGCCCTCAATCTTTCCCAGCATCAGGGTCTTTTCAAATGAGTCAGCTCTTTGCATCAGGTGGACAAAGTATTGGAGTTGCAGCTTCAACATCAGTCCTTCCAATGAACACCCAGAACTGCTCCCCTTTAGGATGAACTGGCTGGATCTCCTTGCAGTCCAAGGGACTCTCAAGAGTCTTCTCCAACACCACAGTTCAAAAACATATATTCTTTGGTGCTCAGCTTTCTTAATAGTCCAACTATCACATCCATACATGACCACTGGAAAAACCATAGCCTTGACTAGATGGATCTTTGTTGACAAAGTAATGTCTCTGCTTTTTAATATGCTGTCTAAGTTGGTCATAACTTTCCTTCCAAGGAGTAAGCCTCTTAATTTCATGGCTGCAATCACCATCTGCAGTAAGTCAGCCACTGTTTCCACTGTTTCCCCATCTGTTTGCCATGAAGTGATGGGACCAGATGCCATGATCTTAGTTTTCTGCATGTTGAGCTTTAAGCCAACTTTTTCACTCTCCTCTTTCACTTTCATCAAGAGGCTTTTTAGTTCCTCTTCACTTTCTGCCATAAGGGTGGTGTCATCTGAATATCTGAGGTTATTGATATTTCTCCCGGCAATCTTTGAGTCCAGCTTGTGCTTCCTCCTGCCCAGCGTTTCTCATAATGTACTCTGCATATAAGTTAAATAAGCAGGGCGACAATATACAGCCTTGACGTACTCATTTTCCTATTTGGAACCAGTCTGTTGTTCCATGTCCAGTTCTAACTGCTCCTTCCTAACCTGCATACAGATTTCTCAAGAGGCAGGTCAGGTGGTCTGGTTTTCCCATCTCTTTCAGAATTTTCCACAGTTTATTGTGATCCACACAGTCAAAGGCTTTGGCATAGTCAATAAATCAGAAATAGATGTTTTTCTGGAACTCTCTTGCTTTTTTGATGATCCAGCAGATGTTGACAATTTGATCTCTGGTTCCTCTGCCTTTTCTAAAACCAGCTTGAACATCTGGAAGTTCATGGTTCACGTATTGCTGAAGCCTGGATTGGAGAATTTGGAGCATTACTTTGCTCGCAGGTGAGATGAGTGCACTTGTGGAGTAGTTTGAGCATTCTTTGGCATTGCCTTCCTTTAGGATTGGAATGAAAACTGACCTTTTCCAGCCCTGTGGCCACTGCTGAGTTTTCCAAATTTGCTGGCCTGTTGAGTGCAGCACTCTCACAGCATCATCTTTCAGGATTTGAAATAATCAAAATAATCAAAATAATAGAGAATTTAATTACTTATGATGTAGATAAACTCAGGACATTTTCATAGATATTGTTATTCTCCATAAATTGCAATTTCATAACAATATTTGTATAATTATTATTTGTTGACCTCTTACATTGTGGATCATCAATATATATATATAAAGACTGGGTTTATTAAACAAATATATCATGGCCATAATATTATAAAATGGATATTTGTAATATTATAAAATGGATATTTGTAATATTATAAAATGTTGGGTGCATGCTAAGTCGCTTCAGTCATGTCCAACTCTTTGCAACAGTATGGACTGTAGATCACCAGGCTCCTCTCCTCTGTCCATGGGATTCTCTAAGAAGGAATACTGGAGTGGGTTCCCATGCCCTCCACAGGGAATCTTCCCAATACAGGCATAGAACCTGTCTCTTAAGTCTCCTGCATTGGCAGGCAGTTTCTTTACCACTCACTAGTGCCACCTGGGAAGCCCAGACTTTATAAGGTTTGCATTCGACTATCTCCTCAGAAGAACTTGTAGAATTAAACCATTATTTATTAAAAGAAAGGATTCCTGATTTCTGTTCATGGGAGTTAAGCAAATCAGGTGAGAAGTACCAGGGATCAAGAAGATCAACTGATTTTCTGTTAGATCAGTTTTATGTGGGAATTATTCAAGGTTAATATGGGAGAAACAGTATAAAGCTTTGGGTTTTTTGAGAATAGCATTTAAGAGCATCAGACAGAACATAAATTGCAAGACATGAGAAATCAGACATTTCAAAATGAAATCTGAAGTGAATTTAGACTCAAAAACTGCCAAGTATCCTATTTTATTGGCGGTTACTGGCAATCATAGATAGAAGTAGCAACAGATATAAAATCCAAGAAGAGTTTATATTTTCTATAAGCAATAATTTTTAACATCTGGCATTTTCCAGTATAGAGTAGGCATCTGCATGTCTTTGTCAGAATGGACTGAATTGCCTTATCAATATCTACTATTGGCATTGTTATTCCTAAGTACCTAGAAAAAAAAGTAAATCATTTTTGAAAATCCCAAGTTACAAATAGAAAAAAAAAAATAGTGAAAGTGTGAAGTTGTGACTGAAGCAGATTTCTAGATATTCCAAGATAAGAAAGGAACTTACTCCTTTCAGTGTTATGTTAGTTCAGTTGAAGGCATATATAAAATACAAGCATTTTATCATTAAAGTGGAAAACTTAAAACATATGCAAAAGAAGAGAGTACATAGTTTAGTGGACTCAGCACCATTTTCAAGATAATCAGCTTCCCCCCCCGCCACATATTTTCATCTTCTTCCCTACTTGTAAGTTTAGTTTTTCATACAGGATCGTTTATTTAAAGTCAATCCAGTACATTATGTCTTTCTACCAAAATTATTTTATTAGGAATCTCTAAACATTGTAGGTTTTTAAAACTAATAAATTGTTTCATTATTATCACACTCAAGAAAATTTGCAACATTTTCTTGATGTCATCTACTACCCAAAATACATTTGATTTGCCTCAAAATTGTATTTTCTTAATCCATTGGTTAAATCAGGATCCAACTATGCCACATGTTGCAGTGACATGTTGTAAATCTCTTGAAAACTGTAACAACTTCATTTTCCTTTTCAATACAGTTATTTATATACTTTTTTTTTTCTTTTTGAGAAACCGAGTCACTTGTCCTACAGAATATCCCTCACTTTATATTTGACTGATGGCTTCTTTCTTGTGACATAGACAGATAATAAACATGTTAGGCTCTATAGGCTAACTATGACTTTGTAGCATGAAACAATCATGAAAAATATTTGAATGAGTAGAACTTTGTTCCAGTAAATGGTTTTATGAAAATTGATGCTTGAATTTTATATAATTCTCATATGCCACAGAATATTCTTCTTCTTTTAATATTTTCAACCATTAAAATTTAAAATTCTCATTTTAGCTTCATATTATATAGAATAATGCACTGGGGAGCCATTGGCTGCTGCTGCTACTCCTCAGTCATGTCCAACTCTTTGACCCCATGGACTGTAGCCCTCTAGGTTCCTCTCTTCATAGATTTCCCAGGAATACTGGAATGTGTAGCCATCTCCTCCTCCAGAGGATCTTCCCGATACAGGGACTGAACTTAGGTCTCCTTCATTGCAGTCAGATTCTTTATAACTGAGTTATTATTTTGGTTACTACTGTTTTTCTTTTTAACACACATATATATATATATTTAAATATTCTTTTCCTTTATTATTAATCACAAGAGACTGGTCATAGTTCCCTGTGCTTTATGTATGACTTTATTTATCTATTCTGAATGTAATAGTTTTTTTTTTAATTTATTTTAATTGGAGGATGATTACTTTACAATATTGTGGTGGTTTTGCCATATATTGACATGAATCAGCCATTGGTGTACATGTGTCCCCCCATCCCAAACCCACCTCCCACCTCCCTCCTCATCCCATCCCTCTGGGTCGTCCCAGTGCACCAGCATTGAGTGCCTGTTTCATGCATTGAACTTGAACTGGTCATCTGTTTCACATATGGTAACATACATGTTTCAATGCTATTCTCTCAAATCATCCCTCCCTCTGCTTCTCCCAAAGAGTCCAAAAGTCTGTTTTTTATATCTGTGTCTCATTTGCAGTCTTGCACATAGGGTCTTCTTTACCAGCTTTCTAAATTCTATTTTTTGCATTAATAAATGGTATTAGTGTTTTTCTTTCTGACTTACTTCACTCTGTATACTAGGCTACAGTTTCATCCACCTCTTTAGAACTGACTCAAATGTGTTCCTTTTAATAGCTGAGTAATATTCTATTGTGTATATGTACCATGACTTCTTATCCATTCATCTGCCAGTGGACATCTAGGTTGCTTCCATGTCCTAGCTATCACTGCTGTAATGAACATTCGGGTACAAGGGTCTCTTTCAATTCTGGTTTCCTTGGTGTGTATTCCCAGCAGTGGGATTGCTAAGTCATATGGCAGTTCTATTTCCAGTTTTTTAAGGAATCTCCACACTGTTCTCCATAGTGCCTGTACTAGTTTGCATTTCCAACAGTGTAAGAGAGTTCCCTTTTCTCCACACCATCTCCAGCATTTATTGTTTGTAGACTTTTATGGCAGCCATTCTGACTGATGTGAGATGGTACCTCGTTGTGGTTATGATTTGCATTTCTCTGATAATTAGTGATGTTGAGCATCTTTTCTTTTTTGTTAGCCATCTCTATGTCTTCTTTGGAGCAGTGTCTGTTAGTTCTTTAGCCCATTTTTTTTTTTTTTTTTTTAATTAGGTCGTTTATTTTTCTGGTATTGAGCTTCATGAGCTGCTTGTATATTTTGGAGATCCATTCTTTGTCAGTTATTTCATTTACTATTATTTTCTCCCATTATGAAGCCTGCCTTTTCACCTTGCTTATGGTGTCCTTCATTGTGCAAAAGCTTTTACATTTAATTAGGCCCCATTTGTTTATTTTTGCTTTTATTTCCATTACTCTGGGAGCTGGGTCATAGAGGATCTTGCTGTGATTTATGTCAGTGAGTGTTCTACCTATGTTTTCCTCTAGGATTTTTATAGTTTCTGATCTTATATTTAGATCTTTACTCCATTTTGAGTTTATGTTTGTGTATGGTGTTAGTGTTCTAGTTTCATTCTTTTACAGGTGGTTGACCAGTTTTCCCAGCACCATTGTTAAAGAGATTGTCTTTTACCCATTGATATTTCTTTCTTCTTTGTCAAAGATAAAGAGTCCATAGGTCCATAGATTCTTCTCTGTGCTTTCTATTTTGTTCTCTTGATCTATATTTCTGTCTTTGTGCCTGTACCATGATGACTGTAGCTTTGTAGTGTAGTCAGAGGTCAGGCAGATTGATTAATCCAGTTCCTTTCTTCTTTCTCAAGATTGCTTTGGCTATTCGAGTTTTTTTGTGCTTCCATACAAATTGTGAAATTATCTGTTCTAGTTCTGTGAAAAATACTGTTGGTAGCTTGATAGGGATTGCATTGAATCTATAGATTGCTTTGGGCATTATGCTCATTTTCACTATATTGATTCTTCTGATGCATGACCATGGTATATTTCTCCATCTATTTGCATCATCTTTGATTTCTTTCATGAGTGTTTATAGTTTTCTATATATAGACTTTTTGTTCCTTTAGATAAATTTATTCCTAAGTATTTTGTTCTTTTCACTGCAGTGGTGAATGGGATTGTTTCCATGATTTCTCTTTATGTTTTCTCATTGTTAATGTATAGGAATGCAAGGTATTTCTGTGTATTAATTTTATATCCTGCAACTTTACTATATTCCTTGATAAGCTCTAGTAATTTTCTGGTGGAGTCTTTAGGGTTGTTTTCTATGTAAAGGATCATGTCATCTGTAAGCAATGAGAGTTTTGCTTCTTTTCCAATCTGGATACCTTTTATTTCTTTTTCTTCTCTGATTGCTGTGCCTGAAACTTCCAAAACTATGTTGAATAATAGTGGTGAGATTTTGAATCAGTTTTACTATTGCTATTCTGAATTCTTTTTCAGGTAGACTCCCTATCTCCTTCTCTTTGGTTTGGTTTGGTGGGTATTTATCATGTTCCTTTACCTGCTGAATATTTCTCTGCCTTTTCATTTTGTTTAGATTGCTGTGTTTGGGTGCCCTTTCTGTAGGCTGGAAGTTCGTGGTTCTTCTTTATTGTGGAGTCTACTCCCTGTGGGTAGGGTTGGACTAGTGGTATACACAGCCAGCTAGCTCTCTTTTGGTACTCGCTCAATCCTTTGTTCTGTGAGCATGCCAGGCTCTGATTTAGAGCCTTTCTTGGGAAAGTTCTCTCCCCCTCCACCCCCCGCCCCCAGTGATTCCATGGTTTGGGTTGCTATCTCAGGTTACCTCTCACAGATTGTCCGCAGGGCATGTAAGTCTGGCCCTTACCCTAAGGAACAATGATGCAGCCCATACCTCCCTGCCCAGCCCCTGCTCGCTGGTGGCAGATGCGAGCATCTAGACTACTACTTCGCTAGCAGTTGTGGTTAGGCACGTATTCTGTGAGTTTTTTGTTTTTGTTTCTTTTCCTCCCAGTTATGTTGCCCTCTGTGATTCCAAAATTCCCCAAAGATCAGCCTGTGGGAGAGTTCCCTACTGTATGGAAACTTCTCCTCCTTCATAATTCCATCCCCAGGACAGGTCTCTGTACCTAAGTCTTTTGTCTGTGTTTTTTGTCTTTTATATTTTGTTCTATCTCCTTTAAAAGAGAATGGGCTGGCTTTTGGGGTGCCTGGTTTCCTCCACCAGCATTCAGAAGTTGTTTTGTGGAAATTGTTCAACATTCAAATGAGCTTTTGATGAATTTGTGGGGAAGAAAGTAGTCTCCCTGTCCTATTCCTCTGCCATCTTGGGACTGCCTCAAGTTACTACTTGAGGTTACTACTGTTTTATCCATTTTATTCTATAAGTTGACAATTGAATTTAAGATCTGGATAATATTTTGATCACATTTTTCAGAAAAAGCACTTTTTGGATTATATTACTACAATATTACTACATTGTAATTATTACTGAATGAGATCGTAAGGTCCCTAATCTTTGGATGCCTGTTTTTGAGTAATGCTGATTATAGTCTGCCTAATTCTTCCATTACAAATTTCATATGAACTTTCATTTATTGACATTAGTTTCTATTGGTGACTGTTGGCTTTATTGTTTCCTTTGGGTAAATGAATTAGTGATTTTTTAATACTTTTTTTCTAAACGTATTAGCAAGAATTTGTCCAAAGAGAAAATCTTTGCTTCAACAATCATTTGATAATGCTATATTTAGTAGTGTATTGCCATTATTCTCCTTAAATGTGTATTTTTGAATGGGGAGTGGGAATGTCTAGGTTCAATGTAAAGTAAGCTGCTATAAAATAATTCTGTGAGTTTTTGTTATGAATCATTTGAGTTCTTATGATTAAAATTGGCAATAGTTTACTAATACACTGGACAAATAAACATTCTTAGTTTATTTTTTGAGTCTATATTAAATTAGTATAGATTTTGTAGTTATGTATAATAACAAAAAAATCTTTCCTACTTTTTCCCCTACTTTTTTCTAAAAGAGAGGCATTATTTTAAATGCTTAAATTAATTATTGTACTCTATTAGTTGTTATACCCTGGCATTGAACACTTTAAAGAGCATGGGATTATTTCATAATTAATTAGGATTTACTGGGATTATTTTCCTCTTTCATTAAGCTTTCCCTTCAAGTTGCTCAGGAGATTTTAAATATTTAAATTACAGATAAAAATTGATCCTCAAAATTCACCATGTCAGGCTCCTTGGAAGCAAAGCTATGACAAACCTAGATAGTGTGTTAGACAGCAGAGACATCACTTGGTCAACAAATATCTGTATAGTCAACAATATTATTTTTCCAGTAATTATGTATGGGTGGGAGGGTTGGACAATAAAGAAGGCTGAGTGCTGAAGAACTGATGCTTTTAAATTATGGTATTGGAGAATACACTTGAAGTCCCTTGTACTGCAAGGACATCAAACCATTCAATCCTAAGGGAAATCAACCCTGAATATTCATTGCAAGCAGTAATGCTGAAGATGAAGCTTCAGTACTTTGCCACCTGATGTGAAGAGCTGATTCATTGGAAAAGATCCTGATACTGAGAAAGACTGAGGGCAGGAGAAGAAGGGGGTGACAGAGGATGAGACTGTGGGATGGCATCACTGACTCAACAGACATGAGTTTGAACAAGCTCCAGAAGATAGTGAAGGACAGGGAAGGCTGGTGTGCTGCAGTCCATGGGGTTGCAGAGTCTGACACAACTGAGAGACTAAGCAGCAACAACAACTGTTTACAATAGCCAAGACATGGAAGTAACCTAAAAGAAGAATGGATAAAGAAGAGGTTATACATATATATAATAGAATATTACTCAGGTATTAAAAAGAATGAAATGATGCCATGTCCAGCAACACTGATGGACATAGAAATTGTCATATTGAATGAAGTAAGTCAGACAGAAATACATTTAATATGTTTTATGCCAAATCTAAAAACAGTGTACAAATGAATTTATGTAAAAGAACAAAGAGGCTCACAGCTTAGATTGCCAGGGGACGTTCAACTTTAAGTGATCCAATATGTTATTTTCTTCTTTTGTGTGCTGTTTCTCAAGGACTCTCTATTCATTATCACTTCCTGGAAAACAGGAAGGAGCAGAGCTGCACGCAGTTCTCAGGAATGAGGTCATGAGAAAGGGCACCTGCTTAGATTCCTTTCAGTGACTCCCTTCAGTGACCTTTTACTTAAAGTTAATCTATTCCGTTATACCCCTCTTACTGAGGATGTAGAATGCTTTCTGGCCCTTTGAAGATTGTTACTTGCTTAGCTTTGTTTTTGCTGAATTTTTACTGCCTAAAGCTGTCTTGTATGAAGGTATATAAGCATGCGTTTCTGCAAATGAAGAAACCTTGTTTCACTCGAGACTTGGGTCCCCTGCGTTCCTCTTCTTGTCAACTCCAGTTCCCAGGTCCTGGTCTGTAAAGACCATAACATTAGATAACAAATTTATGGTTACAAAGGAGGAAATATGAGATAGGGAGGGATGGTAACGGAGTTTGAGATAGACAAGCACACACCGCTATATTCAAAATGAATAACAAAAGCACACTATATAGCACAGGGAACTCTGCTCAATATTCTGCAACAGCCTAATTGGGAGAAGAATGAGAAAATAAAACAGGTACATGTGTATATATAACAATCAATTTAATGTACATCTGGAAGTAACACATTATTAATTATCAGTTCAGTTCAGTCACTCAGTCATGTCTGACACTTTGCGACCCCATGAATCACAGCATGCCAGGCCTCACTGTCCATCACCAACTCCCGGAGTTTACTCAAACTTATGTCCATCGAGTTGGTGATACCATCCAGCTATCTCATCCTCTGTCGTCCCCGTCTCCTCCTGCCCCCAATCCCTCCCAGCATCAGGGTTTTTTCCAGTGAGTCAACTCTTCATATGAGGTGGCCGAAATATTGGAGTTTCAGCTCCAGCATCAGTCCTTCCAATGAACACCCAGGACTGATCTCCTTTAGGATGGACTGGTTGGATCTCCTTGCATTCCAAGGGACTCTCAAGAGTCTTCTCCAGCAGTTCAAAAGCATCAATTCTTTGGCATTCAGCTTTCTTCACAGTCCAACTCTCACATCCATACATGACCACTGGAAAAACCATAGCCTTGACAAAATGGACCTCTGTTGGCAAAGTAATGTCTCTGCTTTTTAATATGCTATCTAGGTTGGTCATAACTTTCCTTCCAAGGAGTAAGCATCTTTTAATTTCATGGCTGCAATCACCATCTGCCGTGATTTTGGAGACCAAAAAAAAATAAAGTCAGCCACTGTTTTCCCATCTATTTGCCATGAAGTGATGGGACCAGATGCCATGATCTTAGTTTTCTGAATGTTAAGCTTTAAGCCAATTTTTCCACTCTCGTCTTTCACTTTCATCAAGAGGCTTTTTAGTTCCTCTTCACTTTTGGCCATAAGGGTGGTATCAAATGAATATCTGAGGTTATTGATATTTCTCCCAGCAACCTTGATTCCAGCTTGTGCTTCCTCCTGCCCAGCATTTCTCATGATGTACCCTGCATATGAGTTAAATAAGCAGGGTGACAAAATACTGCCTTGACGTACTCTTTTTCCTATTTGGAACCAGTCTATTGGTCCATGTCCAGTACTAACTGTTGCTTCCTGACCTGCATATAGGTTTCTCAAGAGGCAGATAAGGTGGTCTGGTATTCCCATCTCTTTCAGAATTTTCCATAGTTTATTGTAATCCACACAGTCAAAGGCTCTGGCATAGTCAATAAAGCAGAAATAGATGTTTTTCTGGAACTCTCTTGCTTTTTTGATGATCCAGTGGATGTTGGCAGTTTGATCTCTGGTTCCTCTGCCTTTTCTAAAACCAGGTTGAACATCTGGAAGTTCACGGTTCACTTGTTGCTAAAGCCTGGCTTTCAGAATTTTGAGCATTACTTTACTAGCCTGTGAGATGAGTGCAATTGTGTGGTAGTATGAACATTCCTTGGGATTGCTTCCTTTAGGATTGGAATGAAAACTGACCTTTTCCAGTCTTGTGGCCACTGCTGAGTTTTGCATAT
Source organism: Cervus canadensis (assembly GCF_019320065.1). Classification (NCBI taxonomy): domain Eukaryota; kingdom Metazoa; phylum Chordata; class Mammalia; order Artiodactyla; family Cervidae; genus Cervus; species Cervus canadensis. Next base: position 49,385,074 of record NC_057401.1, on the reverse strand, counting down.
TTTCTGGCATAGTGAGTGCAGCACTTTCACAGCATCATCTTTGAGGATTTGAAATAGCTCAACTGGAATTCCATCACCTCCACTAGCTTTGTTTGTAGTGATGCTTTTGAAGGCCCACTTGACTTCATATTCCAGGATGTCTGGCTCTAGGTGAGTAATCACACCATCGTGGTTATCTGGGTCGTGAAGATCTTTTTTGTGCAGTTCTTCTGTGTATTCTTGCCGTCTCTTCTTAATATCTTCTGCTTCTGTTAGGTCCGTACCATTTCTGTCCTTTATTGTGCCCATCTTTGCATGAAATGTTCCCTTGGTATCTCTAATTTTCTTGAAGAGACCTCTAGTCTTTCCCATTGTTGTTTTCCTCTCTTTCTTTGCATTGATAGCTGAGGAAGGCTTTCTTATCTCTCCTTGCTATTCTTTGGAACTCTTCATTCAAATGGGAATCTTTCCTTTTCTCCTTTGCTTTTCACTTCTCTTCTTTTCACAGCTATATGTAAAGCCTCCTCAGACAGACATTTTGCTTTTTTTGCATTTCTTTTCAATGGGGATTGTCTTGATCCCTGTCTCCTGTTCAATATCACGAACCTCCATCCATAGTTCATCAGGCACTCTGTAAGATCTAGTCCCTTAAATCTATTTCTCACTTTCACTGTATAATCATAAGGGATTTGATTTAGGTCATACCTGAATGGCCTAGTGGTTTTCCCTGCTTTATTCAATTTAAGTCTGAATTTGGCAATAAGGAGCTCATGATCTGAGCTACAGTCAGTTCCCAATCTTGTTTTTGCTGACTGTATAGAGCTTCTCCATCTGTGGCTGCAAAGAATATAATCAGTCTGATTTTGGTTTTGACCATCTGGTGATGTCCATGTACAGAGTCTTCGTTTGTGTTTTTGGAAGAGGGTGTTTGCCATGACCAGTGCGTTCTCTTGGCAAAAATCTATTAGCCTTTGCCCTGCTTCATACAGTACTCCAAGGCCAAATTTACCTGTTACTCTAGGTGTTTCTTGACTTCCTACTTTTGCATTCCAGTCCTCTATAATGAAAAGGACATCTTTTTGGGGTGTTAGTTCTAAGAAGTCTTGTAGGTCTTCATAGAACCATTCAACTTCAGCTTCTTCAGCATTACTGGTTGGGGCACTGGCTTGGATTTCCATGATAGTGAATGGTTTGCCTTGGAAATGAACAGAGATCATTCTGTCATTTCTGAGATTGCACCCAAGTACTGCTTTTCAGACTCTTTTGTTGACCATGATGGCTACTCCATTTCTTCTAAGGGAATCCTGCCCACAGCAGTAGATATAATGGCCAACTGAGTTAAATTCACCCATTTCAGTCCATTTTAGTTCGCTGATTCCTAGAATGTCAACATTCACTCTCACCATCTCCTGCTTGACCACTTCCAATTTGCCTTAATTCATGGACCTAATGTTCCAGGTTCCTATACAATATTGCTCTTTGCAGCATTGGACCTTGCTTCTATCACCAGTCACATTCTCAACTGGGTATTGTTTTTGCTTTGGTTCCATCTCTTCATTCTTTCTGGAGTTATTTCTCCACTGATCTCCAGTAGCATATTGGGCACCTACCCACCCGGGGAATTCCTCTTTCACTATCCTATCATTTTGCCTTTTCATACTGTTTATGGGGTTCTCAAGGCAAGAATACTGAAGTGGTTTGCCATTCCCTTCTCCAGTGGACAACATTCGGTCAGTATAATTAACTATACTCCAGTATAAAAGAAATAATTAACAAAATGTGAAAGAAAAGTAAGTTTTCTTTTTTTTTATTTCCAGTGGTAAGTTTTAAGGATTTATATTTGTTTATGTGCATTTTTGTTAATTTTAACTTTTTTAATGAACTCCACCTACACAGTCTGCATTCTATATATCTCTTGTGATATTTTGAAAATTTTCTTGTAACATTGTGCATAGTTAATATTTAAAATTTGTATTTATATTGCTATTTATGATAATTAAGCTTATATTTCAATTTTTTAACTTCTTGGTTTATAAGTTATTCAGATTGATGTGATAAAATCTTCTAAGATTTATTATTTGTTTTTAATTTTATTATGTTTTGTTATTTTATTTGGATGTCTATATGTTCATTATTATTGTTTGTTCCTTTTGACCTTTAATCAGTAGTATAGTATATTATTAGTCATTTGGTCATATCTGACTCTTTGAGACTCATGGATGTAGTCTGCCAGGCACCTCTGTCCATGAAATTCTCCAGGCAAGAACTCTATTGACTTATTTCACCTTAAGTTCTTTATTTTGCTATGTTATATCTATATTTTATTGTAATGTTTCTATTTTTCTCCATTTTCAAACAGACTGTCTTGTTTCATTTTTTATATCACTATTTTGACTTAGCATATTTAAATTTTTATTTATTTATTTATTTCATTACTGTGTTTTCTGGCACTTCCTTCTGGGTTCCTTTTCTTCCTACCACATTCTTTGTATCTCTCATTTTATTTACTTGTTCTTTCTGGAACTCCTCCTAAATATTATATTGCTTCTTTTAAAATTATTTTACATATTCTTAAATTCCTTATTAAAAAAATTCCTCTATTGCTTTGGCTTTCATTCTGGATTATTATTTTGGGCTTTCCTCGTGGCTCATATGGTAAAGAAGATTATTATCTTATTTCTAGGTTAAATTTTTTGTTATTCCTCATCAAAAGATTCTCCCTTTTGTTGACTTCAACAAATTCTTTGGTTGCGCTTTTAAATAGCCACCTCCTCTTATAAATAATTGTTTGCTCTAATAGTAAAGGTGACCTTCTTTTATCCCTTGAGATCATATATATATATATATATATATAATATAAATTAGGATATTTATTCAATTTGCTAATTGCTAATGAAATTGAGTTTCTAGTGTTGTTTACAATACTTCATGTTTTGTTTGCTAATTCTTTTTTAAAACTTGTTTGCATATTGGATTTCTTGCCTCCCAATCCAGCTCTCTGGATTGAAAATTCAATTCAGGAAGTCAAATACTTAACACTTTATCCAACTAGTGACCTCTAGATGGTTTGTTTTATGGTTCCTAAGTGACTTACAAAACTCTTTAAGGAATTCAGAAGCTCAGCTTTAATTTCTATTGTAGACAGGTCAGATTTTCAGCAGTAGCTATAAAATCCTTGTTGTGAGGTAACTCATTCCATAGTTCATTAATAGCCTCCATCTCTTAACTATTTCATGGTGAAAGCAATGGTGTGTTGTAGAATAGGGGCTGGCTGAAATCTAATGTCTGAGTCATCCTTTCCACTGGGTTGTTTATTGCCTCTTCCACATATAATTTCCTAAAGGAAATCCACCCGGAATATTCATTGGATGGACTGATGCTGAAGCTGAAGCTCCAGTATTTTGGCAACCTGATGTGAAGAGCTAACTCATTAGAAAAGACGCTGATGCTGGGAGAGATTGAAGGCATGAAGAGAAGTGGATGACAGTGGATAAGATGGTAGGAAATGGAATAAAATAGGAAAGACTAGAGATCTCTTCAAGAAAATTAGAGATACCAAGGGAATATTTCAGGCAAAGATGGGCTCAATAAAGGACAGAAATGGTATGGACCTAATAGAAGCAGAAGATATTAAGAAGAGGTGGCAAGAATACACTTAAGAATCATATAAAAATGATTTTGATGACCCAGATAATCATGATGGTATGCTCACTCACCCAGAGCCAGACATCCTGGAATGTGAAGTCAAGTAGGCCTTATGAGGTATCACTGTGAACAAAGCTAGTGGAAGTGATGGAATTCCAGCTGAGCTATTTCAAATCCTAAACGATGATGCTGTGAAAGTGCTGCACTCAATATGCCAGCAAATTTGGAAAACTCAGCAGTGGCCACAAGACTGGAAAAGATCAGTTTTCATTCCAATCCCAAAGAAAGGCAATGACAAAGAATGCTAAAAATACTTCACAATTGCACTTATCTCACACGCTAGCAAAGTAATGCTCAAAATTCTCCAAATCAGGCTTCAACTATATGTGAACCATGAAGTTCCGGATGTTCAAGCTGGTTTTAGAAAAGGCAGAGGAACCAGAGATCAAATTGCCAACATCTGCTGGATCATCGAAAAAGCAAGAGTTCCAGAGAAACATCTCTGTCTGCTTTATTTATTATGCCAAAGCCTTTGACTGTGTGGATCACAATAAACTGTGGAAAATTCTGAAAGAGATGAGAATACCAGACCACTTGACCTGCCTCTTGAGAAACCTATATGCAGGTCAGGAAGCAACAGTTAGTAGTGGACATGGACCAATAGACTGGTTCCAAATAGGAAAAGGAGTACGTCAAGGCAGTATATTGTCACCCTGCTTATTTAACTCATATGCAGGGTACATCATGAGAAACGCTGGGCAGGAGGAAGCACAAGCTGGAATCAAGATTGCTGGGAGAAATTTCAATAACCTCAGATATTCAGATGATACCACCCTTATGGCAGAAATTGAAGAGGAACTAAAGAGCCTCTTGATGAAAGTGAAAGACGAGAGTGGAAAAGTTGTCTTAAAGCTCAACATTCAGAAAACTAAGATCATGGCATCTGGTCCCATCACTTCATGGCAAATAGATGGGAAAACAGTGGAAACAGTGGCTGACTTTATTTTTTCTGGGCTCCAAAATCACTGCGGATGATGACTGCAGCCCTGAAATTAAAAGACGCTTGCTCCTTGGAAGGAAAGTTATGACCAACCTAGATAGCATATTAAAAAGCAGAGCCGTTATTTTGCCAACAAAGGTCCATTTTGTCAAGGCTATGGTTTTTCCAGTGGTCATGTATGGATGTGAGAGTTGGACTGTGAAGAAAGCTGAATGCCAAAGAATTGATGCTTTTGAACTGTGATGTTGGAAAAGACTCTCGAGAGTCCTTGGATTGCAAGGAGATCCAACCGGTCCATCCTAAAGGAGATCAGTCCTGGGTGTTCATTGAAGGGACTCATGTTGAAGCTGAAACTCCAATACTTTGTCCACCTGATGTGAAGAGTTGACTCATTGGAAAAGACCCTGATGCTGGGCAAGATTGAGGGCAGGAGGAGAAGGGCATGACAAGAATGAGATGGTTGTATGGCATCACCAACACAATGGAAATAGGTTTGGGTGGACTCTGGGAGTTGGTGATGGATTTGGAGGCCTGGTGTGCTGTAGCTCATGGGGTCAAAAAGAGTCGGACACCACTTAGTGACTGAACTGAACTCCTTGGAACGAAAGTTATGACCAACCTAGAGAGCATATTAAAAAGCAGAGACATTACTTTGTCAACAAAGGTCCATGTAGTCAAGGCTATGGTTTTTCCAGTAGTCACGTATGGATGTGAGATTTGAACTATAAAGAAAGCTGAGCGCTGAAGAATTGATGCTTTTGAACTGTCCTGTTGAAAAAGACTCTTGAGAGTTCTTTGGACTGCAAGGAGATCCAACCAGTGGATCCTAAAGGCAGTCAGTCCTGGGTATTTATTGGAAGGAGTGATGTTGAAGCTGGCGCTCCAGTATTTTGGCCACCTAATGCGATGAGCTGGCTCATTTGAAAAGACCCTGATGTTGGGAAAGATTGAATGCAGGAGGAGAGGGGGATGACAGAGGATGAGATGGTTTGATGACAATACCGACTTGATGGACGTGGGTTTGGGTAGACTTCGGGAGTTGATGATGGACAGGGAGGCCTGGCATGCTGACGTTCATGGGCTCGCAAAGTGTCGGGCATGACTGAGTGACCTAACTGAACTGAAGGTGGTTGGATGGCATCAACAACTCGTTGGACATGACTTTGAGCAAACTCTGGGAGATGGTGAAGGACAGGGAAGCCTGACGTCCATGGGGTTACAAAGAGTCAGAGATGGCTCAGTGACTGAACAACAACCACATATGATGATCTCTGATGGATGTTTATATATAATATGAAGTGAACGTTCTCACATTTTTGGTCTATTCCCACTTCACCACCCACATGCTTCTTCTCCAGAACAACTTTTTCACCAGAGTTTGAAAATTTGTACTTCTAACCATGCTGTCTGCTACCATCGTGAACTCACATAGATGTTTAATTCATTCAACATTTCTTTCCACACAATGTAAATTAAAAACAAAAACAAACAACCTACTAAGATTTGATTCCTGATAGGGCTTCTCTTCACTTGCTATGGGACTATTTAGTTCTCACTAATGAAGCAATTTTCCACTCTGGTGGCTTGACAATAGTTACCTCACAATGAAAGTTTTGGCTGCATGTTCTGTTGATGTTCGATGGCATTCAGGTTTTCAACAGGCTCCAGTAGCTATATTTTGAATGGTGTTGACCACTCAGTCAGCTGTAGGTAGAATGTTCTTCCTCCTAAACACTGGGGATAAGCACAGAATTTTTAAGTTGAGGTTACAAATGAACCACTCATTGTGTTTATGACAGACACCTCTAGAATCATAGGATCTGTTAGATCATATGGTCTCAGCAGCAAGACTTCTTTTTTTTTTAAATTAATTCATTAATTTTAATTGGAGACTAATTACTTTACAATATTGTGGTGGTTTTTTCTATACACTGACATGAATCAGCCATGGGTGTACATGTGTCTCCCCCATCCCGAAACTCCCTCCCGCCTCCCTCCCTGTCCCATCTCTCTGGGTTGTGCACTGGCTTTGAGTGCCCTGTTTCATGCATTGAGCTTGGACTAGTGATCTATTTCACATATGGTAATATACATGTTACAATGCTATTCTCTCAAATCATCCCACCCTCGCCTTCTCCCACAGAATCCAAAAGTCCATTCTTTATATCTGTGTCTCTTTTGCTGTCTCGCATATAGGGTCACCATTACTGTCTTTCTAAATTCCATATATATGCATTAATATACTGTACTGGTGTTTTTCTTTCTGACTTACTTCACTCTGCATAATTGGCTCCAGTTTCACCCACCTCATTAGAATGGACTCAAATGTGTTTCTTTCTATAACTGAGTAATATTCCATTGTGGAGAGAGAAATGGTAACCCACTCCAGTATTCTTGCCTGGAGAATCCTGTGGACAGAGGAGCCTGGTGGGCTGCTGTCCATGGGGTCACACAGAGTCAGACACGACTGAAGCGACTTAGCATGCATGCATTGGAGAAGGAAATGGCAACCCACTCCAGTATTCTTGCCTTGAGAATCCCAGAGACAGAGGATCCTGGTGGGCTGTTGTATATGGGGTCACACAGAGTCGGACACGACTGAAGCGACTTAGCAGCAGCAACAATATTCCGTTGTGTATATGTACCACAACTTTCTTATCCATTCATCTGCCAATGGGCATCTATGTTGCTTCCATGTCCTAGGTATTTTAAACATTGAACAGCAAGACTTCTTATATCACAAATCACTTATATGCACTTTGCTATTTGGTCACAAATCTTTAAAACTAGAAGCTTTTTGTGTCAAATGATAAATTGGTTGGAACAGTATTGTCAAGCATGAAATATGATGCTTCCAAAACCTGAAGAGTCCTACCAGGAATTATTCTTTGCTAGCTTTAGAAGCTCTAAAATGCAATTACTTACCCTTTATTTTGAAAGAAGATGTCCTGGTATGCAGTAGAAAAATGGTTCCCTAAATTCTTTTTCTTGAAAATTACAAGAGAAATAAGAATTCTCATGCATGAAAACATCACAGACATGGGCTAGGCCAAGAGACTCCTCTTGACACTGATACTATTAATACAGACATCGACCTACCCACATTCAAGAAGCTTGTGACTAGGCTAGAAGATGTAGACTTTACCTGATGAAACTGTAGAGTAATCTGCTAAAGATTATCTTTAAATCTGACTTCTATTCAAGTGTCATCTTCTGTGTTCTTCTGGCTTATGCATTTCACACAAGTTCATCAAGAAGACAGAGTCTAAATTATGCCCAGTCATTTGCTTACATACAAGTCTGGAAAATGTAGATTTAATCTTCCATTCTCAATGATACAAGAGTGATCTCAGAAAGGAGTCGTAATAAGTGCTGAGTGTCAACAGACATAATTGAACAAATACAGTATGTGATGGGTATATGAAAAATGTTTGAAAATATATCCCATTTTAAGTGAGAATTTCAAACATAATTTTCTCTTACACACAAGTAAATGGGCTAAACACTAAGTATTTAAGCCTGAAAAATCATGCTTTGATTTCTTGGCAAACATCTCTTATATTAATTTCCTCAGACTGTTACAGCGATATACCACAGCTAGATGGCTTAAACCACACACACATATATTTTATTTTTTCATTGTTCTAGACACTGGAAACCCAAGATCAAGATGTTGACAAGTTTTATTTATTCTGAGCTCACTCTTCTTTATGTTTTGATGGCAAATTCTCACATAATCCTCACAAGATCTACTCTGTGTATGTATTTTTCACATTTCTCTAGTCTTCCTAACATCCTCTGTTTATAAAGACAATAGTCAAAACAAATTAGAGCCTACAAAGTGACCTAATTTTAAGTTAATCACCTCTTTAAAAATTTTATCTTCAAAACTAATACCATTCAAACTCACCTAGAGCAAATAATCCTGGAGTCCAAATCAGATGGGCTTTAGGAAGCATCACTATGAACAAGAATACACAGAAGAACTGTACAAAAAAGATCTTCATGACCCAGATAATCACAGTGGTGTGCTCACTCACCTAGAGCCAGACATCCTAGAATGCAAAGTCAACTGATGTGATGCCTTAGGAGCATCACAACCAACAAAGTTAGTGGAGGTAATGGAATTCCAGTTGAGCTATTTCAAATCCTAAAAGATGATGCTGTGAAAGTGCTGCACTCACAATGCCAGAAAAATTGGAAAACTCAGCAGTGGCCACAGGACTGGAAAAGGTCAGTTTTCATTCCAATCCCAATGAAAGGCAATGCCAAAGGATGTGCAAACTACCACACAATTGCACTCATCTCACATGCTCGCAAAGTAATGCACAAAATTCTCCAAGCCAGGATTAAGCAGTACATCAACTGTGAACTTCCAGATGTTAAGGGCGGGTTTTTGAAAAGTCAGAGGAACCAGAGATCAAATTGCCAACATCCACTGGATCATGGAAAAAGCAAGAGAGTTCCAGAAAAGCATCTATTTCTGTTTTATTGACTATGCCAAAGCCTTTAACTTTGTGGATCAAAATAAACTGTTGTGGGAAATTCTGAAAGAGATGGGAATACCAGAACACCTGACCTGCCTCTTGAGCAATCTGTATGCAGGTCAGGAAGTAACATTTAGAACTGGACATGGAACAACAGACTAGTTCCAAATAGGAAAAGGAGTACATCAAGGCTGTATATTGTCACCCTGCTTATTTAACTTATATGCAGAGTATATCATGAGAAATGCTGGGCTGGATGAAGCATAGCTGGAATCAAGATTGCTGGGAGAAATATCAATAACCTCAGATATGCAGAAAGTGAAGAAGAACTAAAGAGCCCCTTGATGAATGTGAAAGAGGAGAGTGGAAAATTTTGGCTTAAAGCTCAACATTCAGAAACCTAAGATCATGGCATTGGGTCCCATCACTTCATGGCAAATAGATGGAGAAACAGTGGAAAAGAGTGGCAGACTTTATTTTTTTTTTTGGGCTCTAAAGTTACTGCAGATGGTGACTGCAACCCTGAAATTAAAAGACACTTTACTCCTTTGAAGAAAAGTTATGACCAACATAGACAGCATATTAAAAAGCAGATACATTATTTTGCCAGCAAAGGTCCATCTAGTCAAGACTATGGTTTTTCCAGTAGTCATGTATGGATGTGAGATTTGGACTATAAAGAAAGCTGAGCGCCAAAGAATTGATGCTTTTGAGCTGTGGAGTTGGAGAAGACTCTTGAGAGTCCCTTGGACTGCAAGGAGATCCAACCGGTACATCCTAAATGAAATCAGTCTGGAATATTCATTCGAGGGACTGATGCTGAAGCTGAAACTTGAATATTTTGGCCACCTTGAGCGAAGATCTGACTCATGTGAAAAGACCCTGATGCTGAGATAGATTGAAGGCAGGAGTAGAAGGGGTCAACAGAGGATGAGATGGTTGAATGGCATCACTGACTCAATGGACATGAGTTTGTGTAATCTCTGGGAGTCAGTGATGGAGATGGAGGCCTTACGTGCTGCAGTCCATGGGGTCACAAAGAGTCAAACATGACTGAACCACTGAACTGAGTTGAACTGAACACACTAGCAATGAAATGCTCAAAATTCTCCAAGTGTATCTTCAGCAGTACATGAACCGATAAATTCCAGATATTCAAGCTGGATTTAGAAAAGACAGAGGAACTGGAGATCAATTGCCAACATCCTTTGGATCATAGAAAAAAGCAAGAGAGTTTCAGAAAAACATCTACTTCTGCTTTATTGACTGTATCAAAGCTCTTGACTGTGTGGATCACAAGAAATTGTGGACAATTCTAAAAGAGATGGGAATACCAGACCACCTGACCTGCCGCCTGAGAAATCTGTATGCAAGTCAAGAAGCAATGGTGAGAAACAGACGTCGAACAATGTTCTGGTTCCAAATTGGGAAATTAGTACCTCAAGGCTGTATATAGTCACACTGCTTATTTAAATTATATGCAGAGTACATCATGCAATATGTAGGACTGGATGAAGCACAAGCTGGGATCAAAATTGCTGGAAGAAATATCAATAACCTCAGATATACAGATGATACCACCCTTAGGGCAGAAAGCTAAGAGAAACTGAAGAGCCTCTTGATGAAAGAGAGAGAGGGAAAAAGCTGGCTTAAAACTGAACATTCAAAAAACGAAGATCATGGCATCCTGTCCCATCACTTCATGGCAAATAGATGGGGAACCAGTGGAAACAGTGACAGACTATTTTTTGAGACTCCATAATCACTGCAGATGGTGACTGCCGCCCTGAAATTAAGACTTTTTCTCCTTGGAAGAAAAGCTATGACCAAGCTAGACAGCATATTAAGAAGCAGAAACATTACTTTGCTGATTAAGGTCTATCTAGTCAAAGCTATGTTTTACCAGTAGACATGTATGTATGCGAGATTTGGACCAGAAAGAAAGCTGAGCACTGAAGAATCGATGTTTTTGAACTGTGGTGTTGGAGAAGACTCTTGAGAGTCCCTTGGACTGCAAGGAGAGCAAACCAGTTAATCCTAAAGAAAATCAGTCCTGAATATTCATTAGAAGGACTGATGATGAAGCTGATACTCTAATACTTTGACTACCTGATGTGAAGAGCTGACTCATTGGAGAAGACTCTGATTCTGGGAAATATAGAAGGCAGGAGGAGGAGGGGATGACAACTCAGTGGATATGAGTTTGAGCAAGCTCCAGCTATTGGTGATGGACAGCAAAGCCTGGCGTGCTACAGTTCAGGAGCTCACAAAGAGTCGGACATGACTGAGAGACTGAACTGAAATGAAGATTTCAACACATAAGTTATGGAGAGAGAAACTTAGCCCATAATTTTTCCCTTCCACACTTTTTATATCACAGATTCCATGAAATAGGGCCTGTGGTAGCCTCATAATCTTCATGTAATTATATGAACAGTTATTCTCATATACATGATTAGAAAATTTAGTGTAAAATTTACTCTAAAATGTAATTAAATTTGTGCATATATTAATTGTTCAACCGAAGTTACAAAATATCTAGATTGAGTTTTTACAAAGGGTAGAAATGATGGCCTTTTAACAATACACAGTAGTCATTGTGATTACCAGTTTATTCATTGTGACCCTAATAATTTTGCCTGGAGAAGTAAATTTAGTTTCTAAGGTTACAAGAAGCAGAAATGGATGTTTTTCATTTCATTCTAGCTAATTATTTTGTTTTCTTTACAGATAGAAGGAAGAAACAGGTGCCTCTGGGATTTAAGAAAGAATGTAGCTCACAGTTATTAAGATGAAATGTCAAAATTATGTTAATCTACATTGAATGGTAAAAGCACTATAATCATAGCACAATCAAGTTAGTAGAGCAGTGTTCTTAAATTCTAACTAGGCTTTGAATGAAATTGTTTTAATTATGATAATTTAAAAGTTTCTTAAGTCTTCACATTGCTCATTATCTTTCAGCAAATTGTAATTATTTTGTGGTGTGTTCCAACTATACTTTGGAATAGAGGGCCACTGGCATTTTAATAGATTACTTAAATGTAAAAATTGCTGCATAGTGGTTCATATGAGTCACTTCTATCACAGACAGTGTTCAAGGTATGAAGATACAGTGACAGATCATTTCTAGGTAGAATCAAGTTGAGAAGCTTGGTCCAATTACTGCAAGAAATTCCAATGATAAAATGCTATTTTTTTAAAACTGAAATTGGCAACTCAGAAGGAAAGGTCAGTTCTGGCATATGTTTGAGCATAAAAAGTGAGCTTATTAATTTGGCTTATTATACACAAAAATAACAAATAGGTCATTTCTGGTACACTTGCTGCTTTATATCCCAGGCAAAATAGTTTATTGAATTCAGAAAAAGTCACACAAGAATACACAAAGCTGTTATTTTCAAGTAAGTTTGAGTACATCAGAAACAATTATTTTCAGATTTATTTCAGGAATTAAATCACTTACATATGATTCAAGTATAATACATATACAATATAATTAATTTAGCAGAATGTATAATTCATTGTAGGGCTTCCCAGTGGGTTCTAGTGCTAAAGAACTCACCTGTCAATGCAGGAGACCAAAGAGATATGGGTTCAATCCTTGGATTGGGAAGATCCTCTGGAGAAGGACATGGCAACCCACTCAAGTATTCTTGCCTGGAGAATCTCGTGGAGAGAGAAGGCTGATGGGCTACAGTCCGTGGGGTCTCAGAGAGTCAGACGTGACTGAAGCAACTTAGCAGAGCACAGCATATTTAATTGTGCTTTGTATATTCACAGAGTTGTGTAATCATCACTATCATAAATTTTAGAATATTTTAATTACAATGAAAGGAAACACTCTCACAATTAGCTGTCACCCTCCACCCAAACCCAAATCCTAGGGAACTACCAATCTACTCTGTCTTCATTGGCTTGTCAGTGTGAACATCGCATATAAATGACATAATACAACATATGGTCTTTTGCAACTGAGTTACTGACTCCTTTCACTTAGCATAATGTTTCAGTGTTCATTCAAATTCTTCCATGTATCAATATTACATTCCTTTAAATTAACAAATAATGTGGTGGTCCTAAGATGGCAGAGGAAAAGGACAGGGAGATGACTTTCTCCCCACCAATTCATCAAAAGATCATTTGAATGGCGAGCAACTTCCACAAAACAACTTATGAATGCTGGTGGAGGACACCAGGCACCCAGAAAGGCAACCCATTCTCTTCAAAAGGAGGTAGGGCAAAATATAAAACACAAAAAGAAAGACAAAAGAGTTAGGGACAGAGATCCATCCTGAGGAGTGAGTCATGAAGGAGGAGAAGTTTCCAAACCCCAGGAAACCCTCTCACTGGTGGGTCTGTGGGGAGTTTTGGAATCTCAGAGGGTAACATAACTGGGAGAAAAAAAAGAAAAAAAAAACCACCACAGAATATGCCCCTAACCACAACTCCCAGTGGAGAAGTAGCCCAGACGCTCACGTCAGTCACCAGTGAGCAGGGGCTGAACAGGGAGGTGCCGGTTGCATTGCTTAGGGTAAGGACCAGGACTGAATGCCCAGAGGACAATCTGAGGGAGCTAACAGGAGATATCAACCCAAGCTGTGGGATAGCCAGAGAGAGAGAGATAAAAATAAAAAAGAGAGAGAACTTTCCTGGGAAAAGCCTTAGCCTAAGGCACAGCCTGGCCCGCTCACAGAACAAAGGACAGAGCAAATACCAGAGGAGAGTTAGCCTGCTGCGGGCCAGCCCATTCCCCTGCCAGAGGTAGAGAGGCAGGCTGGCCACAGCCAGAGCTGGAAGGCAAGGGGTGATCTTGACCCCAGAGACAGCATCCCGCACCAAAGTGTGAGCAGGCTCCCACTTGCTAACCAAGTCTTCTTGGGATCCTGTCGGTTGACATCTGCCAGAAGGGTCGCAGCCTGAGATCAGCTTTCCAGAGGTGACACATGGCACACCTGAGATGGCGCTTTTGCAGCGCACCCAGGAAACTGAGCGGCCTGGACCTGGGAGGTGATTAAGACACATTGCACACCTGGGAGAATGTGCTCACCAAGCACCTGGTGACCTGAGCTGCTCAGACCTGGGAAGAGAACAAAATGCAGGCCCAACCGAGTCTGTGCCTTTGTGGAGTACCCGAGAACCTGAACCTGAGCAGCTTAGACCTGGGAAGTGCACAAAACCCAGGGCCTGCTTTGGACAGTTCCCCTGCAGAGCAACCTGGAGCCTGGGCAGTGTAGACTGAGAAAGCACAGGTGCATGAGCGGGGGCAAACCCAGTGTGGCCCAGACACTGCAAACACTCCCCACACACGCCGGTGATATTTGTTAATGCAGTGTTCCTCCCTCCCCACAGCAACTGAACAAGTGAGCCTAAATGAGTGACCACCTTCACCCCCTTGTGTCAGGGTGGAAATTAGACACTGAAGAGACTTGCAAACACAGAAAGCCAAAATAAACAAAGAAGAGGGAACCACTTTGGAAGTGACAGGTGCAACAGATTAAAACCCTGTAATTAGCATTGACTACATTGGAAGGGGCCTATAGACCTTGAGAAGAAGTATAAGCAAGAACAAGGAACTGTCTAAAACTGAACTGACAGCACACTGCCCTCAATAGCTCCACAGAAACTCCTAGATATATTTTACTATTATCATTTAAAATTTTTTTAAGTTCTTTATTGCTCCTTTAATTTTCATTTTTATAACCTAATACTACCTTACAAAAAAGACCGTATTTTAAAAGCAAATTTCATATATATAATTTTTTATAATTTTTGTGATTTTTTTTAATATTGTATTTTTGAGAGTCTCACCTCTACTCTAGATTTTTAATCTTTGGTATCTTTTGGTATTTGTTATCAATTTTTTTACCTTTAAGAATCTAATATTCAGTCCACATTTTTATTTAGGAGTGTGAGTACTGGCTTGGTTTCTTTCTTCCCTTTAGACTCTCGTTTATCTCCCCCAGGTCACTTTATCTTCTCCCTCCTCCTTCTCTTCTCTACTTAACTCTGTGAATCTCTTTGGGTGTTCCAAGCTGTGGAGAACACTTAGGGAACTGATTACTGGCTATATTTGATCTCTCCTTTTGACTCCCCCTCTTCTCCCCCTGGTCCCCTCTATCTACCTCCTCCCTCTTCTCCTCCATGTAATTCTGTGAACCTCTCTGGGTGTCCCTCACTGTGTAGAATCTTTTCACCTTTAACATAGATATTTTATCATCAGTGCTGTATGGATGGAGAAGTCTTGAAGCTGCTGTAAGAATAAGACTGAAAGCCAGAGGCAGTAGGCTAAAATCCAAAACTTGAGAACACCAGAAAACTCCTGACTCCAGGGAACACTAATCGACAAGAGCTCATCCAAAAGCCTTCATACCTACACTGAAACCAACCTCCACCCAAAAGCTAACAAGTTTCAGAGCAAGACATACCAAGCTACTTCTCCAACAATGCAGGAACATGACCCTGAGCATTAAAATACAGGTGGCCACAAGTCACACCAAACCCATAGACACGTTAGAACTTACTACTGGACACTTCATTGCACTCCAGAGAGAAGAGATCCAGCTCCACCCACCAGAACACCTACGCAAGCTTCCCTAACCAGGACACCTTGAAAAGCCACTCATCCAACCCCACCCATGGGGAGGAACCTCCACAATAAAGAGGAACCACAAACTTCCAGCATACAGAAAAGTCACCCCAAACACAGCAGTCTAAACAAGATGAAAAGGCAGAGAAATATTCAGCAGATAAAGGAACATGATAAATGCCCACCAGACAAAACAAAAGAGGAGGAGATATGGAGTCTACCTGAAAAAGAATTCAGAATAATGATAGTAAAAATGAACCAAAATGTTGAAAACAAAATGGAGTTACAGATAAAGAGACTGGAGACAAGGATTGAGAAGATGCAAGAAATGTTTAACAAGGACCTAGAAGAAATAAAAAAGAGTCAATCAATAATGAATAATGCAATAATTGAGATCAAAAGCACTCTGGAGGGAACCAACAGTAGAATAACTGAGGCAAAAGATACGATAAGTGAGATGGAAGATAGAATGGTGGAAATAAATGAAGCAGAGAGGAAAAAAAAGAATTAAAAGAAATGGAGACAACCTCAGAGACCTCTGGGACAATGTTAAACACCCCAAAATTCAAATCATAGGAGTCCCAGATGAAGAAGACAAATAGAAAGGCTATGAGAAAATACTTGAGATAATAGTTGAAAACTTCCCTAAAATGGGTAAAGAAATACCCATCAAAGTCCAAGAAACCCAGAGAGTACCAAACAAGATAAAGTCAAGGTGAAACACCCCAAGATACATATTAATCAAATTAACAAAGATCAACCACAAAGAGAAAACATTAAAAGAAGCAAGGGAAAAGCAACAAATAACACACAAGGGGATTCCCATAAGGATAACAGCTGATCTTTCAGTAGAAACTGTTCAGGCCAGAAGGGAATGGCAGGACATACTTAAAGTGATGAAAGAAAAAAACCTACAACCCAGATTACTGTACCCAGCAAGGATCTCATTCAAATATGAAGGAGAAATCAAAAGCTTTACAGACCAGCAAAAGTTGAGAGAATTCAGCACCACCAAACCAGCTCTTCAACAAATGCTAAAGGATCCTCTCTAGACAGGAAGCACAGAAAAGTTTTATAAACTTGAACCCAAAACAACAAAGTAAATGGCAATGGGATCATACTCATCGATAATTACCTTAAATGTAAATGGGTTGAATGCCCTAACCAAAAGACAAAGACTGGCTGAATGGATACAAAAACAAGACCCCTATATAAGCTGTCTACAGGAGACCTACCTCAAAACAAAGGATACATACAGACTGAAAGTGACGGGCTGGAAAAATATAGTTCATGCAAATGAAGACCAAAAGAAAACAGGAGTAGCAATACTCATATAAGATAAAGTAGACTTTGAAATAAAGGCAGTGAGAAGACAAAGAAGGACACTACATAATGATCAAAGGGTCAATCCAAGAAGAAGATATAACAATTGTAAATATATATACACCCAATATAGGAGCACTGTGATATGTAAGGCAAATGCTAACAAGTATGAAAGGGGAAATTAACAGTAACACAATAATAGTTTGAGACTTTAATACCCCACTCATACCTATGGATAGATCAACTAAACAGAAAATTAGTAAGGAAACACGGACTTTAAATGATACAATGGAACAGTTAGACCTAATTGATATCTATCGGATATTTCACCCAAAAACAATGAATTTTACCTTTTTCTCAAGGGCACACGAAACCATTTCCAGGATAAATCACATCCTGGGCCATAAATCTGGCCTTGGTAAACTAAAAAAAAAAAAAAAAAAAAAATCGAAATCATTTCAAGCATCTTTCCTGATCACAATGCGGTAAGATTAGATGTCAACTACAGGAGAAAATCTACTAAAAATACAAACATATGAAGGCTAAACAACATACATCTGAATAACCAAAAAATCACAGAAGAAATTTAAAAAAAAAGAAATCAAAATAAGCATAGAAATGAACGAAAATGAAAATTCAACAACCCAAAACCTATAGGCAGTTCTAAGGGGGAGGTTCTTAGCAATACAAGCTTACCTCAAGAAACAAGAGAAAAATCAAATAAATAACCTAACTCTATACCTAAATCAACTAGAAAAACAAGAAATGAACCCCACAGTTAGTAGAAGGAAAGAAATCATAAAAATTAGGGCAGAAAAAAAAAATTAGGGCAGAAATAAGTGAAAAATAAAGGAGACTATAGAAAAAAACAACGAAACTAAAAGTTGGTTCTTTGAGAAGATAAATAAAATGGACAAACCATTAGCCAGATTTATCAAGAAGAAAAGGGAGAAGAATCAAAGCAACGAAATTAGAAATGAAAATGGAGAAATCACAACAGACAACACAGAAATACAAAGGATCATAAGGGACTACTATCAGCAACTATATGCCAATAAAATGGACAACTTGGAAGAAATGGAAAATTTTTAGAAAAGTATAACTTTCCAAAACTGAACCAGGAAGTAATAGAAAATCTTAGCAGACACATACAAGCTCGGAAATTGAAACTGTAATCAGAAATCCTCCAACAAACAAAAGCGTAGGACAAAATGGCTTCACAGGTGAATTCTACCAAAAATTTAGAGAAGAGCTAACACCTATTCTACTCAAACTCTTCCAGAAAATTGCAGAGAAAGGTAAATTTCCAAACTCATTCTATGAGGCCACCATCACCCTAATACCAAAACCAGACAAAGATGCCACAAAAAAAGAAAACTACAGGCCAACATCACTGATGAACATAGATGCAAAAATACTTAACAAAATTCTCACAAACAGAATCCAACAACATATTCAAAAGATCTTACATCATGGCCAAGTGGGCTTTATCCCAGGGATGCAAGGATTCTTCAATATTTGCAAATCAATCAATGTAATACACCACATTAAACAAATTGAAAGATAAAAACCATATGATTATCTCAATAGATGCAGAGAAAGCCTTTGACAAAATTCAACATCCATTTATGATAAAAACTCTCCAGAAAGCAGGAATAGAAGGAATGTACCTCAACATAATAAAAGTCATATATGATAAACCCACATCAAACATTATCATCAATGGTGAAAAATTGAAAGCATTTCCCTTAAAGTAAGGAACAAGACAAGGGTGCCCACTCTCACCACTACTATTCAACATAGTTTGGGAAGTTTTAACCACAGCAATCAGAGAAGAAAAGAAAAGGAATCCAGATTGGAAAGGAAGAAGTAAAACTCTCACTGTTTTCAGATGACATCATCCTCTACATAGAAAACCCTAAAGACACCACCAGAATAATATTAGACCTCATCAATGAATATGGTAAATTTGCAGGATAATTAGCACACAAAAATCCCTTGCATTCCTATACATTAACAATGAGAAAACAGAAAGAGGAATTAAGGAAACAGTTCCTTTCACCATTGCAACAAAAAGAATAAAATGGTTAGGAATAAATCTACCTAAATAAACAAAAGATCTAAATTTAGAAAACTATAAAACACAGATGAAAGAAATAAAAGATGACACAAATAGATGGAGAAATATACCATGTTCATGGATTGGAAGAATCAATATAGTGAAAATGAGTATACTACCCAAAGCAATATATAGATTCAGTGCATTCCCTATCAAGCTACCAATGGTGTTTTTCAGAGAACTAAAACCAAATAATTCACAATTTGTATGGAAATACAAAAAACCTAGAATAGCCAAAGCAATCTTAAAAGCTTTTGCACAATGAAGGAAACTATAAGCAGGGTGAAAAGACAGCCTTCAGAATGGGAGAAAATAATAGCAAAAAAAGCAACTAACAAGGAATTAATCTCAAAAATATATAAGTAGCTCCTGCAGCTCAATTCCAGAAAAATAAACGACCCAATCAAAAAATGGGCCAAAGAACTAAACAGACATTTCTCCAAAGTATACGTATAGATGGCTAACAAACACATGAAAAGATACTCAACATCACTCATTATCAGAGAAATGCAAATCAAAACACAATGAGGTACCATCTCATGCCGGTCAGAATGCCTGCTATCAAAGTCTGCAAACAATAAATGCTGGAAAGGGTGTGGAGAAAAGGGAACCCTCTTACACTGTTGGTGGGAATGCAAACTAGTACAGCCACTATGGAGAACAGTGTGGAGATTTCTTAAAAAACTGGAAATAGAACTGCCATATGACCCAGCAATCCCACTTCTGGGCATACACACTGAGGAAACCAGAATTGAAAGAGACACGTGTACCCCAATGTTCACTGCATCACTGTTTATGATAGCTAGAACATGGAAGCAACCTAGATGTCTATTGGCAGGTGAATGGATAAGAAATCTGTGGTACATATACATAATGGAATATTACTTAGCTATTAAAAAGAACACATTTGAATCAGTTCTAGTGAGATGGATGAAACTGGAGCCTATTATACAGAGTGAAGTAAGTCAGAAAGAAAAACACCAATACAGTATATTAACACATGTATATGGAATTTAGAAAGATGGTAACAATGACCCTATATGCGAGAAAGCAGAAGAGACACCGATTTAAAGAACAGACTTTTGGACTCTGTGGGAGAAGGCGAGGATGGGATGATTTGAGAGACTAGCATTGAAACATGTATAGTACCATATGTGAACTCGATTATCAGTCCAGGTTTGATGCATGAGACACGGTGCTCAGGGCCGGTGCACTGGGATGACCCAGAGGGATGGGATGAGGAGGGAGGTGGGAGGGTGGTTCAGGATGGGGAACACATGTACACCCATGGCTGATTCATGTCAATGTATGACAAAAACCACTAAAATATTTTAGAATATTTAGTCTCCAATTAAAAAAAAAAGATTTCAACACAGGAATTTTGGGGGGAAACATAATTCAGCCAAAATAACACCATAAAGAAAAACAAAGCAGGGTGTTAGGATGTCAGTAGATGGGGCACTGTTGTAGACAAAATGGTCAGGGGAAACATTTCTAAGGAAGTTAAATTTGAATACAAGTTTACTTAAAAAAAATTTATTGGAGTATAGTTGATTTACAATGTTGTGTTTGCTTTAGGAAAACACCAAAAGGGAATCTCTTATATGTATACATGTGTGCTGAGTCACTTTAGTTGTGTCCAACTCTTTGTGACCCTATGGACTGTAGCCCACCAGTCGCCTCTGTCCATGGAATTCTCCAGGCAAGAGTACTGGAGTGGGTTGCCATGCCCTTCTCCAGTTACATATACATATATCCTCTGTTTTCCAGATTCTTTTCCCATATAGGTCATTATAGAGTGTTGAATAGAGTTCCTTGTGCTATACAGTAGGTTCTTATTAGTTATCTATTTTGCATATAGTAGTATGTATATGTTAACCCCAGTCTCCTAATTTATCCCTTTCCCCATTCCCCAATGCTAACCATGTTTATTTTCTACATCTGTGACTCTGTTTCTGTTTTGTAAAAAAGTTCATTTGTACCATTTTTTAGATTTCCCATAGAAACAATATCTTATGATATTTGTCATTCTCTGTCTGACAAGTTTTCTTTTAAAGAATGATAAGTCTCCTGAGAGCTGAGACCTTTTGAGATATTCTAGATAGAGTGATATAAGGAAAGACTTGGGCTTGTAAATATGTGAGCAGAAAGTTGAGGAACTTGATCTAGGGCGATTCAGAAGAGAGGCTTTTGGGGTATTTTTGGTAGCAATAGAAATTAAAGTCCTAAGCATGCACTTAGCATGACATTAGGATTGTAGGACTAATCTTGAGATGATTAAGCTGAGAGAGCCTCTTTTGAAGGCTACAAGAAATGGAAAGAACAATGAACAATGTCTCTTGGGAAGAAAAATCTAAGCTCGGAATGTACAGGAAACAAGAACTGAGCAAACTGGACGCCAGGGGTGGTACAGGAAACTATTATGAGGGTCCTGGTGTTGGTCATAAAGATGTGCTTTCAGTAGCGGTTGGAGGAAGATTTCAAAAAAATAATCGACTGAGTCACAATTGACATTCAAACCTCATAGTTATATGAAAGAAGTCACACTCATTAAACTCCCAGGAAATGGTAGCCTAGCGTCAAGTGAAGCCCATGTCTGTAATTCATCTGTTGCCACAATAAAAATGCAGAAAATGCAGCCACACTTGGATCGGAAATGCTGAATAGGTTTCCAGTCTCAAGGGATAACAGTTTCCCAGCCACGCTAATGACTGGAATTTTCAATGTTGCTTTGCCTCTCAGGCATATCCACACTAGACCATTAGATATGGACTGAATTGTGTCCCCTCCACAAAATCCACAGGTTCAAGTCCTAACCTCCAATATCTCAGAATATGACTATGTTTGGAGAAAAAGCATTTAAATGGGTCATGAAGATAAAATTAGCCTGTGGTGAGCCCTGGTCCAATGGGATTGGTGTCCTGTAGAGGAAATTAGGGCACAGACACACACAGAGGGAAGACCATGTGAAGACACAGGGAAAAGACAGCTGTCTACAAGCCAAGAAGAGAGGCCTCAGAAGAAACCAACCCTGCTGACACCTCAGTGTTGGACTTTCAGCCTCCAGAACTGGGAGATAATAAATGTCTATTGTTTAAACGACCCCAAAATGATGGCCAGCTTCCTTGGAAGATATAAAATACCCCACAGGATTAGAAGCACAGATAAAAGAGCCAAGGAGAGCTCAAACAACTTGTTGTTGTTTTCAATATTTATCTATTTATTTGGCTGCAACTGGTCTTTGTTATGGCATGTGGGCTCTTAGTTGTGGCATGTGGAATCTAGTTCCTTGACCAGAGATCAAACTCAGGACTCCTGTGTCAGGAGCAGGTAGTTTCTGCCACTGGACCACCAGGGAAGTTCCTAACGAGTTTTGCAATTGGCCTTTGTGAGCCTTTCTTCCATGGAACTGTCAGTGTCCGTGTCTTCCTATTCCACAACTCAAAAATCAGGAAAGAGGAAAATCCAAATGGCCCATTCTGAGATGAAGTTCTACTCAACCTAACATGGGTGGTCAAGAGATGGCACCTTAAGGACAAAATGGTCATGTGATGCCCATCCACGTTTGTTCCTCTTGATCTCGTGGAGCAAGGAGTCAGTGTAAGTGGAGCCACCACCTCAATCATGGCTCAGTGCTCTGGATAAAGGTATCTCTTTAGTGGTTGATCTAGAACCATCTATATATAGTTAGCATTGTATATGTTTTTCTCTTTTTCTAAGTCACAAGTAGCAAATATATTGCTTCTGTTTATGGACTTGTGGACACAGCTGGATCAGGAGAGGGTGGGATGAATTGAGACAGTAGCATTGAAATATATATATATAGATTAGATAGATAGATAGATAGATAGATAGTACTGTATGTAAAGCACAGGGAGCTCTGCTCCGTTCTCTATGATGACTTACAGGGGTGGGATGTGGGATGGGTGGGAGGGAGGTTGGAGGTAGAGGGAATATATGTATATACATAGCTGATTAACCTTGTTGTATGTTGTTGTTGGCAAAAACCAACACAACATTGTAAAGCAATTATCCTATGATTTTTTAAAAATTTTTATTTATTTATTTATTTATTTTTTATTAGTTGGAGGCTAATTACTTCACAACATTTCAGTGGGTTTTGTCATACATTGATATGAATCAGCCATAGATTTACACGTATTCCCCATCCCGATCCCCCCTCCCACTTCCCTCTCCACCCGATTCCTCTGGGTCTTCCCAGTGCACCAGGCCCGAGCACTTGTCTCATGCATCCCACCTGGGCTGGTGATCTGTTTCACCATAGATAGTATACATGCTGTTCTTTTGAAATATCCCACCCTCACATTCTCCCACAGAGTTCAATAGTCTGTTCTGTATTTCTGTGTCTTCTTTTTTTTATAGCATATAGGGTTTTCGTACCATCTTTCTAAATTCATATATATGTTAATACATATACATATAGATTATCTCTCATTATCTCACTGCGATATACATACTAATCTGATAATGGGCTCAAAGTTTCATCCATTCTTAGGACTGAACTCTCAACAATTGAATTTTTTAATGGTGAGTAATATTCCATGGTGTATATGTACCACAGCTTCCTTATCCATTCATCTGCTGATGGGCATTAGGTTGCTTCCATGTCCTGGCTATTATAAACAGTGTTGTGATGTACATTGGGGTGCACGTGTCTCTTTCAGATCTGGTTTCCTCAGTGTGTATGCCCAGAAGTGGGATTGCTGGGTCATATGGCAGTTCTATTTCCAGTTTTTAAGGAATCTCCACACTGTTCTCCATAGCGGCTGTACTAGTTTGCATTCCCACCAACAGTGTAAGAGGGTTCCCTTTCCTCCACACCCTCTCCAGCATTTATTGCTTGTAGACTTTTGGATAGCAGCCATTCTGACTGGTGTGTAATGGTACCTCATTGTGGTTTTGAATTAATTATATAATAAAGAGTGATGTTGACATCTTTATGTGTTTGTTACATCTGTATGTTCTTTGTGGAGAAATGTCTGTTATAAACGTTTTTGGCCCAATTTTTTTGATTGGGTCATTTTATTTTTCTGGAATTTGAGCTGCAGGAGTTGCTTGTATTTTTTTGAGATTAATCCTTGTCTGTTGCTTCGTTTGCTATTATTTTCTCCCAATCTGAGGGCTGTCTTTTCACATTGCTTATAATTTCCTTTGTTGTGCAAAACCTTTTAAGTTTCATTAGGTCCCATTTGTTTATTTTTGCTTTTATTTCCAATATTCTGGGAGGTGGGTCATAGAGGATCCTGCTGTGATTATGTCGGAGAGTGTTTTGCCTATGTTCTCCTCTAGGAGTTTTATAGTTTCTGGTCTTACATTTAGATCTTTAATCCATTTTGAGTTTATTTTTGTGTATGGTGTTAGAAAGTGTTCTAGTTTCATTCTTTTACAAGTGGTTGACCAGTTTTCCCAGCACCACTTGTTAAAGAGGTTGTCTTTTTTCCATTGTATATCCTTGCCTCCTTTGTCAAAGATAAGGTGTCCATAGGTTCGTGGATTTATCTCTGGGCTTTCTATTCTGTTCCATTGATCTATATTTCTGTCTTTGTGCCAGTACCATACTGTCTTGATGACTGTGGCTTTGTAGTAGAGTCTGAAGTCAGGCAGGTTGATTCCTCCAGTTCCATTCATCTTTCTCAAGATTACTTTGGCTATTCGAGGTTTTTTGTATTTCCATACAAATTGTGAAATTCTTTGGTCTAGTTCTGTGAAAAATACCGTTGGTAGCTTGATAGGGATTGCATTGAATCTATAGATTGCTTTGGGTAGAATAGGCATTTTGACAATATTGATTCTTCCAATCCATGAACACGGTATGTTTCTCCATCTGTTTGTGTCCTCTTTGATTTCTTTCATCAGTGTTTTATAGTTTTCTATGTATAGGTCTTTTGTTTCTTTAGGTAGATATACTCCTAAGTATTTTATTCTTTTTCTTGCAATGGTGAATGGTATTGTTTCCTTAATTTCTCTTTCTGTTTTTTCTTTTTTAGTATATAGGAATGCAAGGGATTTCTGTGTGTTAATTTTATATCCTGCAACTTTACTATATTCATTGATTAGCTCTAGTAATTTTCTGGTAGAGTCTTTAGGGTTTTCTATGTAGAGGATCATGTCATCTGCAAACAGTGAGAGTTTCACTTCTTCTTTTCCTATCTGGATTCCTTTTACTTCTTTTTCTGCTCTGATTGCTGTGGCCAAAACTTCCAACACTATGTTGAATAGTAGTGGTGAGAGTGGGCACCCTTGTCTTGTTCCTGATTTCAGGGGAAATGCTTTCAATTTTTCACCATTGAGGGTGATGCTTGCTGTGGTTTTGTCATATATAGCTTTTATTATGTTGAGGTATGTTCCTTCTATTCCTGCTTTTTGGAGAGTTTTAATCATAAATGAGTGTTGAATTTTGTCAAAGGCTTTCTCTGCATCTATTGAGATAATCATATGGTTTTTATCTTTCAATTTGTTAATGTGGTGTATTACATTGATTGATTTTGCGGATATTGAAGAATCCTTGCATTCCTGGGATAAAGCCCACTTGATCGTGGTGTATGATTTTTTTAATATGTTGTTGGATTCTGTTTGCTAGAATTTTGTTAGGATTTTTAGTCATCTAGTTCATTCAGTGATCATTGGCCTGTTAGTTTTCCCTTTTTTTGGTGGCATCTTTGTTGGTTTTGGGAATTAGGTGTGGTGCCTATACGAATGAGTTTGGAGCTTACACTTCATCTGCAATTTTCTGGAAGAGTTTGAGTAAGATAGGTGTTGTCTTTCTAAAATTTTTGGTAGATTAGCGTTGAGCCATCTGTCCTGGGCTTTTGTTTTGCTGGAAGATTTTATGACGTTTCGATTTCTTGCTTGTGATGGGTCTGTTAAGATCTTCTATTTCTTCCTGGTTCAGTTTTGGAAAGTTATACTTTCCTAAGAATTTGTCCATTTCATCCAAGTTTTCCATTTTATTGGCATAGAGCTGCTGGTAGTAGTCTCTTATGATCCTTTGTATTTCAGTGTTGTCTGTTGTGATCTCTCATTTTCATTTCTAATTTTGTTAATTTGGTTCTTCTCTCTTTGCTTCTTAATGAGTCTTGCTAATGGTTTGTCAATTTTGTTTATTTTTTCAAAAAACCAGCTTTTAGCTTTGTTGGTTTTTGCTATGGTCTCTTTAGTTTTCTATTGCATTTATTTCTGCCCTGATTTTTAAGATTTCTTTCCTTCTGCTAACCCTGGGGTTCTTCATTTCTTCCTTCTCTAATTGCTTTAGGTGTAGAGTTAGGTTATTTATTTGGCTTTTTTCTTGTTTCTTGAGGTAAGACTGTAATGCTATGAACCTTCCCCTTAGCACTGCTTTTACAGTGTCCTATAGGTTTTGGGTTGTTGTGTTTTCATTTTCATTCATTTCTATGCATATTTTGATTTCTGTTTTGGTTTCTTCTGTGATTTGTTGGTTATTCAGCAGCATGTTGTTCAGCTTCCATATATTGGAATTTTTAATAGCTTTTCTCCTGTAGTTGACATGTAATTTTACTACATTGTGGTCAGAAAAGATGCTTGGAATGATTTCAATTTTTTTGAATTTACCAAGGTTAGTCTTATGGCCAGGATGTGATCTATCCTGGATAAGGTTCCCTGTACACTTGAGAAAAAGGTGAAATTCCTCATTTTGGGGTGAAATGTCCTATAGATATCAATTAGGTCTAACTGGTCCATTGTATCATTTAAAGTTTGTGTTTCCTTGCTCATTTTCTGTTTAGTTGATCTAGCCATAAGTGTGAGTGGGGTATTAAAGTCTCCCACTATTATTGTGTTACTATAATTCCTTTTTCAACTCGTTAGTGTTTGCCGTAACATATTGCGGTTGCTCCATGTTGGGTGCAATATATATTTATAATTGTTATATCTTCTTCTTGGATTGATCTTTGATCATTATGTAGTTGTCCTTCTTTGTCTCTTTTCACATCTTTATTTGAAGTTATTTTATCTGATATGAGTATTGTGACTCCTGCTTTCTTTTAGTCTCCGTTTGCATGATATTTTTTTTTTTCCAGCCCTTCATTTTCAGTCTGTATGTGTCTCTTGTTTTGAGGTGGGTCTCTTGTAGACAGCATATATAGGGGTCTTGTTTTTGTATCCATTCAGCCAATCTTTGTCTTTTGGTTGGGGCATTCAACCCATTTACATTTAAGGTAATTATTGATAGGTGTGGTCCCGTTGCCATTTACTTTGTTGTTTTGGGTTCACGTTTATACAACCTTTCTGCATTTCCTGTCTAGAGAAGATCCTTTAGCATTTGTTGAAGAGCTGGTTTGGTGGTACTGAATTCTCTCAGCTTTTGTTTATCTGTAAAGCTTTTGAATTCTCCTTCATATCTGAATGAGATCCTTGCTGGATACAGTAATCTAGATTGTAGGTTATTCTCTTTCATTACTTTCAGTACGTCCTGCCATTCCCTTCTGGCCTGGAGGGTTTCTATTGATAGATCAGCTGTTATCCTTATGGGAATCCCTTTGTGTGTTATTTGTTGTTTTTCCCTTGCTGCTTTTAATATTTGTTCTTTGTGTTTGATCTTTGTTAATTTGATTAATATGTGTCTTGGGGTGTTTCGCCTTGGGTTTATCCTGTTTGGGACTCTCTGGGTTTCTTGGACTTGGGTGGCTATTTCCTTCCCCATTTTAGGGAAGTTTTCAGCTATTATCTCCTCGAGTATTTTCTCATGGCCTTTCTTTTTGTCTTCTTCTTCTGGGACTCCTATGATTCGAATGTTGGGGCATTTCACATTGTCCCAGAGGTCCCTGAGGTTGTCCTCATTTCTTTTGATTCTTTTTTCCTCTCTGCTTCATTTATTTCCCCCATTTTATCTTCTACCTCACTTATCCTATCTTCTGCCTCCGTTATTCTACTCTTGGTTCCCTCCAAAGTGTTTTTGATCTCATTCATTGCATTATTCATTTTTAATTGACTCTTTTTTATTTCTTCTAGGTCTTTATTAAACATTTCTTGTATCTTTTCAATCTTTGTCTCCAGGCTATTTATCTGTAACTCCATTTTGTTTTCAAGATTTTGGATCATTTTTATTATCATTATTCTAAATTCTTTTTCAGGTAGATTCCCTATCTCCTCCTCTTTTGTTTGACTTGGTGGGCATTTTTCATGTTCCTTTACCTGTTGGGTATTTCTTTGCCTTTGCATCTTGTTTAGATTGCTGTGTCTGGAGTGGACTTTCTGTATTCTGGAGGTCTGTGGTTCCTTTTTATTGTGGAGGATTTACCCATGGGTGGGGTTCAGAACGATTCGACTTTGTCAAGGTTTCCGCCTGTTAGGGAAGCTTGCGTCAGTGTTTGGTGGCGTCGAATTTGCATTTCTTCTCTTGGAGAGCAATGGAGTGCCCAGTAAATGAGTTTTTTTAAAGAATGGGTCTATGTGTTAGGTGGTACCTTGGGCAAGCTGTTGTTGACGTTCACGGCTATGTTCCTGTGTTGCTGGAGAATTTGCGTGGTATGTCTTGCTCTAAAACTTATTGGCTCTTGGGTGGTGGTTGGTTTCAGTGTAGGTATGGAGGCTTTTGGACAGTCACTTATTACTTAAGGTTCCATGTAGTCAGGAGTTTTCTGGTGTTCTCAGGTTTTGGGCTTAAGTCTCCTGCCTCTGGATTTCAGTTTTATTCTTCCTGTAGTCTCAGGACTTCTCCAACTATACAGCCCTGATAAGAAAACTTCTAGGTTAATGGCAAAAAGATTCTCCCCTGTTAGGGACACCCAGAGAGGTTCACAGAGTTACATGAACAGGAGAAAAGGGAGGAGGGAGATAGAGATGAGCAGGAGGAGAAAAAGGGGGACTCAAGAGGAGAGAGACAGATCTATGCAGCTGTCTGTTCCCAGAGTGTTCTCTGTAGCCCAGTCACCTACAAAGATTCACAGAATTGGATTGGGAAGAGAAGGGGAAAGGAGGAAATAGAGGTGTTCTGAGGTAGAAAACAGAGTCAAGATTGGGAGAGAATAATCTTCAGTTTAAAAATAGGGCTTCTCCTTTTTTTTTTTGTAAGGTTATAGTGTATTGAAAATGAAAATTAAGGAGTAGTAGAGGAGGAGTACTAGAGGACTTTAAAAGAAATAAGAGAAAAAGAAAAATAGAAAATAGAAAAGAAAAAGGAAAGAAGAAAAAAAAAAGAGAAGAAAAAAGAAAAAAAAAAGAAAAAAAAATTTGTTTTTTCTCCCTAATTAAAAAAATCGTAAAAATCTATGGAAATGAAAGTTAAGGAGTAATGGGGGAGTAATAGGGGATTTTAAAGGAAAATAAAAGAGAAAAAAGAAAAAAAGAGAAAAAAGTAAAATTATATCTAGGAGTTTCTCTGGAGCTGTTGCGGTCAGTGTGGGTTCGGCTCAGTTTCAGATAGCTCCTCGTTCCAGCTTACACTTCTCGATATCTACAGGCCCCTTCCGGTGTAGTCGGTGTTTTCTAGAGGGATTTTAATCTGTTGCACCAGTCCCTTCTGAAGTGGTTCCCTTTGTTTATTTGGCTTCTGTTTGCCGGTCTCTTCAGAGCCTCATTTCCGCCCTGACACAGGCGGGCGGAGGTGGACTCTAATTCAGGTAGCTAGTTCCGTCGCTCTGAGGGGAGGGGCTGGCGCTGCAGGGAGGGGCTGGCGCTGCGGGGAGGGGCTGACGCTGCGGGGATGGGCTGGCGCTGCGGGGCGGGGCTGACGCTGCGGGGAGGGGCTGGCCCTGCGGGGATGGGCTGACGCTGCGGGGAGGGGCTGGCGCTATGGGGACGGGCTGGCGCTGCCGGGAGGGGCTGGTGCTGCCGGGCGGGGCTGACGCTGCTTCCTCCTGTCTGCGCTGCTCAGGCTCCCGGCTGTTCTATATGGAGCGCGGCCCGCGCTGCGCGAGGTTCCAGCCCTGGGGTGTTCCACAGAAGCGCGGAACGAAAAGCTGCGCCTGCTCTCTGTGCCTTCCCCGTCAGAGCGGTCCAGGCAGCGAGGGGCTTGATGGGCGCACTCTCCCCAGGTGTGGCGCGCCCACTCCCTTCCACGGTCCCAGTTTCAGTTTCCTCTGGCGCCAATCGGGTGCCTGCGCCTTCTGCCCTCCGCGTCCCCAGCCCCAGTCCCTGCCCGCGCCGGTCGGGTGCCTGCGCCCTGTGTCTCGCCGCGACCTTCCCCTCCCCCCTGCCTCCTGCCTCCGGCGGGGCTGGGCCGGTCCGCAGCCTGCGAGCTCTTCTCTGGACTTTCTTGGTCCCTTTGTTCTGCGAAGGCCGGCAGTGTGTTCAGGCCGGTTAATTTACTCTCTCTCTTTTGGTCTCCCACAGTTCAAGTTGGCAACTCACAGAAGCTCCCTCCGATTGTCCTCAGGGCACTCAGGCCCGGACCCTACCCCAAGCAATGCCGCCTAAGACTTCCCGGGATGGATCTCCGTCCTTAGCTCTTTTGTCTCACTTTTTATCTTTTATATTTTGTCTTACCTCCTTTCGAAGACAATGGGCTGCTTTTCTGGGCGCCTGATGACCTCAGCTAGCGATCAGAAGTTGTTTTGCAAAGTTTGCTCTGCGTTCAGTTATTCTTTTGATGAATTTGTAGGAGAGAAAGTGGTCTCCCCTTCCTACTCCTCCGCCATCTTGGCTCCTCCTCCTCGATTTTTTTTTTTTTTTAAATGGTTCTCTTAAAAAAAAAAATGTTGCATTGAATGGAATTACCATATAGTATTTTTCCATTCATTGGTTGCTGGAGATTTGTTTACATTTTTTGGATATTCTGAACAAGGCTTCTATAAATTTTGTGTCAATTCGGTTGCTCAGTTGTGTCCAACTCTTTGACACCCTGTGGACTGCAGCACAACAGACTTTCCTGTTCATCAACGACTCCTGAAGCTTGCTCAAACTCATGTCCATTGAGTCAGTGATGCCATCCAACCATCTCATCCTCTATCATCCCCTTCTCCTCCTGCCCTCAATCTTTCCCAGCATCAGGATCTGTTCCAATGAGTCAGTTCTTCACATCAGGTAGCCAAAATATTGGAGCTTCAGCTTCAGCATCAGTCTTTCCAATGTATGTTCAGGATTTATTTCATTTAGGATTGACTGGATTGATCTTGTTGCAGTCCAAGGGACTCTCAAGCATCTCTCCAACACCACAGTTCAAAAAACATCAAGTTTTTGCTGCTCAGCTTTTTTTATGGTCCCGCTCTCACATCCACACATGACTACTGGAAAAACATAGCTTTGACTAGATGGACCTTTGTTGCCAAAGTAACGTCTCTGCTTTTTAATATGCTATCTAGGTTGGTCATAGTGTTTCTTCCAAGGAGCATTTAATTTCATGGCTATAGTCACCAAATGCAGTGATTTTGGAGCCCAATAAAATAAAGTCTGTCCCTGTTTTCATTGTTTCCCCATCTATTTTCCATGAAGTGATGGGACTGGATGCCATGATCTTCGTTTACTGAATGTTGTGTTTAAACCAGTTTTTTCACTCTCCTCTTTCACTTTCATCAGGAGGCTCTTCAGTTCCTCTTACCTTTATGCCATAAGGGTTTTGTCATCTGTATATCTGAGGCTATTGGTATTTCTCCTGACAATCTTGATTCCAGCTTGTGTTTCATCCAGTCCAGCGTTTTGCATGATGTACTCTGCATATTAAATAAGCAGGGTGACAATATACCAGCCTTGACGCACTCCTTTCCCAATTTGGAGCCAATCCATTGTTCCATGTTTGGTTCTAACTGTTACTTCTTGACCTGCATACAGATTTCTAAGGAGGCAGGTCAGCTGGTCTGGTATTCCCATTTCTTGAAGAATTTTCCAGAGTTTGTTGTGATCCACATAGTCAGAGGCTTTGGCATAGTCAGTAAAACAAGAGTAGATTTTTCTGGAACTCTCTTGCTTTTTCAATAATCCAGTGGAAGCTGGAAATTTGATCTCTGGTTCCTCTGCCATTTCTAAATCCAGCTTGAACATACGGAAGTTCTCGGTTCACATACTGTGGAAACCTCATGTGGAGAATTTTGAGCATTACTTTGCTAGTGTGTGTAATGAGTACAATTGTGCAGTAATTTGAACATTCTTTGGCATTGTCTTTCTTTGGGATTGGAATAAAAACTGACCTTTTCCAGTTCTGTGGCCTCTGCTGAGGTTTCCAAATTTGCTGACATATTGAGTGCAGTGCTTTAACAAAGTTTTAGTAAACTTTATATACATATGCTTTATTTCTCCAATATATTTCTGAAGAGACATTGTGAAGTCATATAGCTATTCTATGTTTAATATTTTGAGAAACTTTCATATTTTTCAAAAGTGAGTTTTCCATCCTTTCTAGTCAAATTTGAGAGTTCTAATTTCTCATATTGTTCACCATTACATATTTTTATCTGTCATTTTAGTCTTGGCCATCTTAATAAATATGAAATTGTATAACATTATTGTGTAACTGTTTTGTTTTCATATATCAATTAGTAACAAATGCCCTCAAATTATCACTAAGGATCACTTAAACCAAGCTGGATGAGCCATTATGTTGCTGGACTTGCCAACTGATTACAACTACAACCACTGGTTTGAATAATTTTTTCATTCATTGGTTGATGGACATTTGGATAAAAAAAGAAAAGAACAATAGGGGGAAAAAAGATATACTAGCATAAGAGGGTATTGATTCTAACTTTAAATAACATCAACTGACTTTAATGTCCCAGAAAAATAGTTTTTATTTTAGAATGCTATACTCAAAACAACTATCAAACAAATTGGAAAACAAACTAAAGACATTCAAATTATCACTCTTGGTTTTACACACACACACACACACACACACACACACACACACATGCACACACATATATATATATATATATATTTTTTTTTTTTCCTCAAAAGTGATGTAATGGAACATTTATCACATGCCATATAGGGTTGAGAAAAGGGGTGGGAATAACAGAGATTCTGTAAGTGTCCTGATAGCAAGAACTATGTTCACCACCATTTCCTGTATGCTTTCCCATATTGTAGGACCAGTTTGGGCAGAATCTGAATAAAGATTATCTACATAGAAAAAATCTCCTTAGAAAAAATTCAGCATAGTAATACATTCTCTTCTTTTTTATATAATCAGCCTCTTGTTACTACAGCATAGTATTATCTTAATTAAAATTCTCCAATTCCTGTAGCCAAGTGTTACATCTATGAGAGCTAATAAATATGAATATGAAATTTTAGTAAACTATTGAAGTCTAAATCAAGAATGGTTTTGTGACTTGTATTCAAAGATAATTTTTTAAATCTTGATCAACTATATAATTAGCTTTTTATAATTTATTATTTGCTTTCAATCATAAAAGAACATGTAATTATCAAAAAACAAGTTATTCAAAATATCTTACTATTTTGCTTTTTTACAAATCAGTGGATTGTACAGTTGACTGTTTTGGATATATGCTCAGTTAATTATCTGCATGCATATATTTACAGACAGAAACCCACAGAACATTTGGTATAAGATAAAATTTCAAAAATTTAATTTCAGGATAAACATTTATTTTAAGTTATGAAGTACTTTTCTTGACTTAATTTCTTCGTGTATTCATTGGCTATATAATAGGATTATCAGTATATGACTTTTTAGTGATACCCTGGATAAAACACTGAGCAAAGTAATACAGATTTCTGGCTTGAACAGTACCAGGGTCCAAATTTTATTCAGGGACAGTATAAACAAATTTAATTTGAACCACAGATCTTAGGGAAACAGAAAAAACATTGAATTGAGAAGACAAATCTGGTCACAATCAGATATAGTAACAAGTATCACTAAAAACTGAGAGGTAGATAGAAAGACTGGTAAATATATGAATAGTAATGATATTGTTTAATAGAACCTTTCTAACTCTTTCCTGGTGATACTTCAATAAGAGTATTGCTTTAATCAATACTCACTATCTGGTTGTGACTAAAGAGCTGCCACTAGGCCTTGAAAGGCAATATCTTTGTTCTTTTAATTGAAGGTTTGAGTCAGAGTTGAAGACTTGCCTTCTTGGCCTGTATCTATTGCTGAACTTCATTTTACACACTGCTTACTCTTTTGAAGTAATATTGCTATTTTCAAGATTATAGCTCAGAAAATTACTTCCCCACAGGTCCACTGCTATGATTTTCCCACATAGAGAAGAATCTTTGAAAAGTACATTGAGTTGTGTTGTGTGTGTGTGCTCAATCATGTCCGACTCTTTGCGACCCCATGGACTGTAGCCTACAAACTCTTCCGTCCATGGAATTTTCCAGGCAAGAATACTGGAGTGGGTTGCCATTTCCTGCTCCAGGGTGTCTTCCTGACCCAGGGACTGAACCCTCGTCTCTAGCGTCTCTTGCATTGGCAGGCAGATTCTTTACCACTAGCACCACCTAGGAAACCCCTGAGTTAGATGACAGCAAAGATATTTTGAGTCTTAATGCTTCAATATCCTAAAGAACAATCCAAGAGCCTTGGACAATGCTTTGACTGATAATTATAATTTTAAAGGATACTAGTGAGTATTGGTGACAATGAAGCACTCAGTCCTGACAAACATCTTAAGGCTGCAAGACTAGATTGCTAGTTTTCTACAACTGCTATTTTCAGACTAGGGCTGTGAGACTCCCAGGGCTGAACTTAGGAAAAGTTGAGGGAAATACTGGCCACACACACTAACCTTTATTTCAACAGTAAAATTGTTAGACTGTGTGATTTTATAGGAAGCTCAACACATAAGCTAATTAATTTTCTTTTCTGATAACTTTGGAGGAACTGAATTCAATTCTTTCCAGTGGTGTACTCAATTTCTGTAATGAAAACAAAAGATAAATGCCCCAAGAAACCTATTTACTGCTTGGCTTGCTTGAAATTCTCTGGATCAATTTGTCTTCATGATTATAGATACTGAAAACCACCACATTCCTCATTTGTTTCATAAACAGGCAGGTAGCAGATAAAATTGAAGACCCATATATATCAACACTTCCCAGTGTATTACAGTTAATAATATAGTAAATTATTTTAGTTTTGGCAATCATCTTTACTACTGAAATTACATTCTTTGCTTTGTTGTAAACTTTGATATTAATTTTCTTGTTAGTATTGATATTACAAGGCTTTTTATTTGGAAATGAAAATTTTGTAACTTATTATAATTATCTTTTGATAAATACTTTTTAATACCTTGTCAGTGGGAACCATGTATATTTAAAAGCTATAATATTATTTTTTATGTAAGCTGTATCTTAAATTTTCTGCATTCCTTTCATGGAAGCAGCACTCTCAAAGAAGGTTTAGATATAGTTAATTGGAACTAGTATTAGTGATGAAAATGTGAGTACTAGAATGCATTTATTGTCATTCCACAGAACTAGTACTAGGTACTATAACTAGGTAGGTTGGCCCAATCACTAGGCCACTTGGGTTATTTATAGTACAGAGACAAAAAATAGTTTATTTTTTAATAGAATGAGGTCATGTCAGTAATTCTCTTTTAAATTTAATTATATAAAATCTTTTACTTTAATTGTGTTTAATGTCAATCACTCAATGTTTTTTACTATAATATGCTTACCAAAACTTTTATAATTCTGTAATTGTCTCTTGTAACAATCTCTTGTAGTTATATACTTTTCTTTTTCTAATCCTTTTACAACTCACTGATTATCATTCTGTGATCATTTTATTGACCCTGAAGTTTTTCAATAAAACTCTTGCCTCAAATCATTATTTAAAACAATTTATCTTCATAATTTAAAATTTTATATTTCAGATAATTAAAGACTTACATAGTGGAAAATGATGTTAAAGTTAAAATAATATTTATTCTTTCAGATACATTGATTTCTAATTATTTTCTCTTTTACTACAGTTTTCTCATTCCACCATCATTGGATAAGTAATTTGCATTAATTCTGCCTAGAAAAAGCATATTTCATAACTACTCAATGCAAACAAGGAGCCAAATATTACCATACAAAGAAATTGAATATTGCCCATGATTTGAGTTTAAAATAATTAATTGCAGAGATTGCTTCTTTCCAGCTATCACTAATCAGGCTGTCTAGTTTTTGAAGGTCAAAGGGAGGTAAATAATAGAAGTTATTCAATCAGTAATGGTAACCACAAAAGTCAAACATAACTGTATAGCGCTAGAAAGGAATATCAAGTGAAATTTTAATGCTCTGTTCTTTATACTTAAATTTTCAAAAGTATATTTACCTATAATATTAGCATAAGTTTTAATAAAAAATGTGATTTCCAACTGATTAAAAATTATGTTCATCAGTTGCTTTTGTGTTTCCACCCTGTGTTGGGGAAAAAACTAAACTACAGGTGTAAAGTAGTTAAAACATTTTTAGATACTATGTCAAGGGGAATGGTGATATCAATCGAAGCTTAAATGCAAAGAAAGTACTGCTTATGATAAATATATGAACGACAGAGATAAGCTACAGTTTCTGGTCAAGGATATTTTTTAATAACTTTGTATATCAATGCATGAAAGAACACCCATTACTTTTAAATGAGCTGGACTTGAAAATTTGTAAGCCTATTTCATTAAAAAATATATATGTAAAAAAACCAAAAAACTAACAAATCAGACTGTGAAAGGCACTTGTCTCTGCTTGACACTTGTCTCTTGCAATGGACCAGAAGCAATTGACTTCATCTAGAGAAATGCAAGGCACTGCTTTTTGCCCCGGAGAAGGCAATGGCACCCCACTCCAGTATTCTCGCCTGGAAACTCCCATGGACAGAGGAGCCTGGTAGGCTGCGGTCCATGGGGTCGCTAAGAGTCAGTCATGACTGAGCAACTTCACTTTCACTTTTCACTTTCATGCATTGGAGAAGGATATGGCAACCCACTCCAGTGTTCTTGCCTGGAGAATCCCAGGAACAGGGGAGCCTCGTAGCCTGCCGTCTATGGGGTTGCACAGAGTCGGACAAGACTGAAGCGATTTAGCAGCAGCAGCTTTTTGCTCAGAGCAGAGATTCTCAAGTGTGGTCCACAGGTAAGTGCTGGTCCAAGAACTGTCACTGCTTTGCCTATATAGCTTGAGACCGAGAGTGAGCATTTCTGTATGTGAATAGCTAAACGAATGAGTAATTTTCTGATGATCCTAAAAATAAAAACCAGTCCTTGCATTTAACATTTTAAAATTTCATTTCTTCACTACTTCACTTTAATTGAATTTATAAAAGTATTACTATGTAAGAATTGAGTTGAAAACATTAGATATAATATACTATAGATCAATAGCCTGCAAATTTCAGCCAATTTGCCAAATACAGCATAAATATAAACTGATTTTTTTGAGTTTTCTTGTAACATGGTCAAAATCACTTGTGTACATATTCATAGTAAACCCCTATGAGAGAAAATATCAATATTTTTGTCGTTCTCAAGTATTCAAATATATTAGTTCATGTAAAACATTACAGTCTAGTAAGAATTGTTAGCATACATTATTCTTTTATGATACAGTGGAAATATATTAGATATATAATAGACTACTACCAGAGTAAACCAGTTTCTCAGTTTAAGATGATGCTTTGTTTCTATTCTTAGACATTTGAATTGAGTTTCTGGGCAGGATTGATATGATTTTACATATTATCAATAATATTATTGTACTTAAAAGCTATGCAACATTGTTCCAAGTCCTCCCAAAATATACTGACCTTTTGAAATAGATTTTAATCATGATTAGGTCAGAACCCATGTATTTTTTTAATTGGCAGCTCATAGAGCTTTGGTGCCACAGATGTAATACCCAACAGTTTGCTGAAAAAAGCATGCTAAGCAGGCCTATGAAATGATATGAAGCACAGATATAAAAGCTTCTGGAAAGGTAAAAATTGGCAATAGATTTATAAACATATTGTAAGATTCTTAAACTTTGTTGCCAATTATTTTACAAGGTTTCTTAATAAAATAGATACTATATTTAAATATAAGATTTTAAAGCATTTATTCCTTACTCGGCATCACTGCAAGTTTAAATGCTTTCTATTATTTATGTCAGATGAT
Source organism: Cervus canadensis (assembly GCF_019320065.1). Lineage (NCBI taxonomy): Eukaryota > Metazoa > Chordata > Mammalia > Artiodactyla > Cervidae > Cervus > Cervus canadensis. The sequence goes on along the minus strand of NC_057401.1, from coordinate 49,346,898 downwards.
TCTGGGTTTCAATTCGATATTTAGATGTATGTCACAATTAACAGTGAATCACAAGTAGCATTCTAGTGAGTTTTAAAAAATGGTCTTATGAGAAATCCTCGAATTCTCTAGTTAACAGATCTTTAAAGATCTTAAAGATTTTTAAAAATAGATTCTTAAAAATTTAAAACATTTTAGAAAAAGATTCTTAAAAATCTTTAAAAATAGATTTTTTGGTTTCCTCTGTTTCCTTTCCTGCTGTTATCTGAAGCAGGAATTGGCTTCCATTTAGTAAATGTGTGTTTCTACTCTGGAAGCCAGTGCCAAATTCATAACAGCTTTTTTTTTTTTTTCCTACAACAGACAGGAAAAGGATTCAGTTTCTGCTGAGCTTGTCTGATACTCAGAGCAACACATTTCAGTTATAAATTATTCCAGAATTAGGGATTTTATAGAGCTGAATGGAGTCAAAAGCCAAATAATATATTGACTAGCTGTAATAAAACGGGTTTCCCTGGTGATTCAGTGGTAAAGAATTAACCTGCCAGTGAAGGAGATGTAGGTTTGATCTATTGTTCAAGAAGAGTCCCTTAAGAAGAAAATGGCAACCCACAGAGTTATTCTTGCCTGGTGAATCCTTTGGACAGGGAAGCCCGGTGGGCTATGGTCCATGGGGTCACAAAAGAGTTGTGTCTACAACTTATTGACTAAACAATGACAACAACAGGATACACAGTTGCTATTAAAAGAAATACTGTATATCTGTATGTTAATAAAAAAATGTTATTTGTTATTACTTATTATGTTATTATTTATTATGTTAATAAAAATTTTAAAACTAAAATTTAAAACATACTATTTGAAATAGCATAAAAATTATCAAATACTGAAGCACAAATTTAAAAAACAGTGCAAAATTTTTATAAAGGCTAAGCTATAAACCTTTGATGATATAAATTGAAGAAGATTTAAATAACTGTAGAAATATACCAGGCCTATAAATTGAGAGGTTGAATAGTAAGATTTAAATTCTCCTAAGGTTAATCTCTGAATTTATCTTAATTTCCCAACTTTACATCAAAATATTAGCTGTGGACTTTTCATTGATGTCCTTTATCAGGTTGTGAAACCTCCTTCCTTTCAAAGCTTGCTGAGATGTTTAATGAAAATTGTCTATTTTACCTTGTCAATGCTTTCCTTTCCTCTGTTGAAATAAATCATATTCTCTCTTAATCTATTAATGTTAAAAAGTAATTTTTGAAAGGTAACCTATTTTTGGTATAATATGATAATGCTGTTTTTCTTTTCCTATGATGATGGATTTGATTCTCTAATATTTTAATGACTTTGGCATCTGTTTTCACAAATGTACTCTTTTGTGATTTTATTTTGGCAATATCATGTCTCTATCAGTGTTGTAATGGTCTCACCAAATAAGTTAGAAAGACTTTGAACCTTCTTTACTTAAAAGCTTATTAAGAGTGCTATTATTTCTACTATAAATGTCTGATTTAATTAATCAGTGGAGCAATCCAAATTTGGTATTATATTGTGGGAAGTTGTCTATGCAGTGTTTGCATAGACCCATTCTTCTTGTTGGTTGTATGTAACTTTTAAAGTACTTTTTAAATTTCCTATTTGTATTTCAAGTTTTTTGGCACAGAATTCTTCAACATACCCACTGGTTATCATTTTAATATCTATGAGAAATGTAGTAGGTGGTTCCACTTTCATTACTGGCGTTAGTGATATGCTTTTCCCCCCTTTTTTCTTCATTATTCTATTAGGGATTCATGAATTATACTGATATTACTGGAAAAACCACTTCTCAATTTAGTGATTCTCTCATTTACTGATTTGCTCTTTCCTGTTTGTCTTCAGTTTCATTGACTTATACTGGCATTCGCTTTTCTCTTTTTCTTTACTATTTGTTTTCTCTTTTTCTATTTTCTTTTTTTACTAGTAGCTTTGTTATAGGACACATTCACATTTAGTATTATATCTTCTTAATTAACTGATCCTTTTAAGCTTGTGAATTACCTGACCTTATATCCTTGAACTAAAATTTTCCTTTTTTAAGAACATCAACAGCTTTCTTATGCTTAATGAATGCATGATAAATATATGTTTCTTTCTCATGTATAATAGATGCATAATAAATATAGGTCTATCCTCTCATTTTCAACCTGTTTGTATCTTTATATTTAAAGAACATTTCTTATAAGTGGCATTTTTATTTGTATCTTACAAGACCTCTCTGTTAATTGAAGTCAGTTCAGTTCAGTCACATCTGACTCTGTGACCCCATGAATTGCAGCACTCCAGGCTTCCCTGTCCGTCACCAACTCCAGGAGCTTACTCAAGTTCATGTCCGTGAAGTCGGTGATGCCATCCAACCATCTCATCCTCTGTCATCGCCTTCTCCTCCTGCTTCAATCTTTCCCAGCATCAGAGTCTTTTTCAGTGAGTCAGTTCTTTGCATCAGGTGGCCAAAGTATTGGAGTTTCAGCTTCAGCATCAGTCCCTCCAATGAAGATTGACTGGTTGGATCTCCTTGCAGTCCAAGGGACTCTCAAGGGTCTTCTCCAATACCATAGTTCAAAGGAATCAATTCTTTGGTGCTCAGCTTTCTTTACAGTCAACTTTTACATCCATACGTGACTACTGGATTAATTAAAGTACTTAGTCTGTTTATAGTCCAGGGGGTTGCAAAGAGTCAGACACGACTTTGTGACTAAGCACAGCACAGCACAGTCTATTTTCTTGTAAATTACTCATACGTGTGAATTCAGGTCTAATATATTACTGTATGATTTTGATTGTCTCATCCTTATTCTTCTGTTGTTCTCTCCTTAAACTGTGAGTGAATCAAATACTTCTTTAAAAGTTTTTATTTTATTTTATTTTAATCTTTGATGTTATTATCATGTGTACATATGTTTGTGTTTATTTGTGTTTTTCATTAGAAAAGTGAAATGCTGATCTTTAACTTTGAACATTCTATTTAAACTATTTTAATGTTTTATAAAAGCTTAAGTACTCTATCATAAAACACTTCCAAAAAATTATCTTTCAACTGTTGTTGTTATTTTACCTCTACATATGCTGTAAAACCTCTTACTATAATCTGAACTGTTCCACCCTAAAATTCGTATGCTTGAGGCTTAACCTTCAATATGACTGTATTTTGAGATAAGGCCTTTAAAGTTAATTAGGGTTGAATGAGTTCTTGAGTTTGAGACTTGGAGATGATCATTGTCCTTATAATTAAAAGAAGAGATATGAGGGATATGCACACACAGGGTAAAGGCCATATGAGGACACAACAGAGATGGCCATGGGCAAGTCAAGGAGAAAGGCCATAGGAGAAACCATCTTCTCTGCTAGCACCTTCATCTTGAATTTCCAGTCTCCAGAGAAAACAAATTGTTCTTGCTTAAGTTACTCACCGCATGGCATTTTGTTATGGCAACCCTAGCAAACTAATATACTTGCATTCCTTTATTATTTTTTGACATTTTAATAACCTACAAAATTGAAAGAGACTCATGTATCCCATTGTTCGTTACAGCACTATTTACAATAGCTAGAACATGGAAGCAACCTAGATATCCATTGACAGATAAATGGATAAAAATTTGTGGTACATATACACAATGGAATATTACTCAGCTATAGAAAGGGACATATTTGAGTCAGTTCTAAAGAGGTAGATGAACCTAGAACCTATTATGCAGAGTGAAGTGAGTCACAAAGAGAAAGATAAATACCATATTCTAATGCATATATACAGAATCTAGAAAAATGATACTGAAGAATTTATTTACAGGGCAACAATGGAGAAACAGACATAGAGAATAGACTTACGGACATGGGGACAGGGGAGGAAAGAGTGAGATGTATGGAGACAGTAACATGGAAACTTACATTACCATATGTAAAATACATAGCTAATGGGAATTTGCTGTATGGCTTGGGAAACTAACAGGGCTCTGCGTCAACCTAGAGGGGTGGGATGGAGAGGGAGATGGGAGGGAGGTTCAAAAGGGAGGTTATATATGTATACCTGTGGCTGATTCATGTTGTGCTTTCACAGAAAAGAGCAAATTTTGTAAAGCAATTATGTTCAATTAAAATAAATAAATAAACAGGGTGACAATATGCAGCCTTGACATACTCTTTTCTTTGGAACCAACCTTTTGGTCCATGTCCAGTTCTAACTGTTGCTTCTTGACCTGCATACAGATTTCTCAGGAGGCAGGTCAAGTGGTCTGGTATTCCCATGTCATTAAGAAATTTTCCACGGTTTGTTGTGATTCACACAGTCAAAGGCTTTGGCATAGTCAGTAAAGCATAAATAGTTGTTTTAAAAAAAAATTGTTCATAAATATAAATACATCCTAGGTTAAGTTGCCAAATTAATATTTGAGTATATCTTAATATTACATAATGAAAACTGAACACTCTGTAAAGTTTAGTCATAGTTAAGGTGAAAATAGAGTTGAAATATTTTGTTGTATCTCAGTTTATGAAATAATGATGTTAATGCTTTTAACTTGCAATGTTCAAATTTTAAAAATTCATTGCTCTTTTAAAATCTGAGACATGTTAATAAATCACTGCTGTTTGGGAAAGTAATAGATACTCCTTTAAATGAATGATGTTACAGTCATATTTCCTAATTTATATGATCTTAAAATTCTTAATTATAAAGCTATTACAAAATAACTTATATTGATTAATTGATATGAAATATGGAAAAGTACATTGAATTTCAGGGACCATATCTCCTGCCATAGTTTACTTTGCTAATTTGTACTTGTTTTCAGAAATCTTACCAGAGATTTCTAAATAGGACAGCAACATAGGACCCTGATCAAAACTCCAGTAAGTGTGACTTTTCCCCACTCAATTTTGGTCTGTATGTTTATTTCCACCATTATTTCTCTCTGGATTTTCCACTTAGTCTATTAAAAATTAATGCTATGAGAGTTTTCTAAAATATTCAGTTACTTTATGGCATCCCTCAATGATTACAACATTGACAAAATCTGCTTCTTCCACTGTGACTGTTTCATGTAGCTGTTTGAGGAAAGGAAGTAGCACTGCTAGGAAAAGGGAGGACTTGGAGATCCTTGGTATTTTCTGATAAAGTCTTTGGTGTAACTTGCCCTAAACCTATGGGATGCAGCTCAAGCAGTATTTATAGGGAAATGAATAGCTATAAGTGCCTACAGAAAATATAAAACTTCTGATAGATCCTTTTCCAATTGGCAAACCAGATATGGCATCTGATCGCATCATTTCATAGCAAACAGATGGGGAAACAGTGACAGATTTTATTTTGGGGGGCTCCAAAATCACTGCAGATAGTGACTGTGGCCATGAAATTAAAAGACGCTTTACTCCTTGGAAGAAAAGTTATGACCAACATAGACAGCATATTAAAAAACAGAGACATTACTTTGCCAGCAAAGGTCCATCTAGTCAAACCTATGGTTTTTCCAGTAGTCATGTATGGATGTGAGAGTAGGACTGTGAAAAAAGCTGAGAACCTATGGGTTTTCCAGTAGTCATGTATGGATGTGAGAGTAGGACTATGAAAAAAGCTGAGTGCCAAAGAATTGATGCTTTTCAACTGTGGTGTTGGAGAAGACTCTTGAGAGTCCCTTGGACTGCAAGGAAATGGAACCAGTCCATCCTAAAGGAGATCAGTCCTGGGTGTTCATTGGAAGGACTGATGCTGAAGCTGAAACTCCAATACTTTGGCCACCTCATGCAAACAGCTGACTCATTTGAAAAGACCCTGATGCTGGGAAAGATTGAAGGCATGGGGAGAAGGGGACGACAGAGGATGAGATGGTTGGATGGCATCACCTACTCAATGGAAATGAGTTTGAGTAAACTCGGGGAGTTGGTGATAGACAGGGAGGCCTGGCCTGCTACAGTCCATAGTGTCACAAAGAGTTGGACACAACTAAGAGACTGGACTGAAGTGAACCAGATCTGTATTTTAGTAAAAATATTCCAGATTACTTAGTGGGACAACAGAGTGTCTTTATCCTCATCTTCAATACTCTTTGTTTAGGAAAAATAAATAAATAAATAAATGATGTAACATCTTCCAATTTGTAATCCCACCCTCCCTGCCCTAAGAAGGGCTAAAATACAGGCTTCATTGACATTATATGCTTCTTCTTCTTCTTCCTTTTATCTTCAACTAACATCCACCATCCTTTTGTCAAAATCTCTTGTAATTCTGAAGGTAATTCACAATTTGATGGACCTATTTGCACCATCAGAATAGCTTCTGAAATCCTTGGTGACTTAGAATCCATTTTTCCATTTTTGTTGTTGTTATTTTATATATATATATATATATACATACTGACATTCACCTGGGCTTTGCCATGGATGACAAGTAGTTGGCAGCAACCATCTGAGCTTTCTTCAATGGCTGTTAACAAAATATTCAAAGTTCACTATGAGAGTGGTTGTCAGAGGCTGTTTCTCAAATGCATTCTTCTGTTAAACACGTTTACTCTGGATATTTTCAAGATTACTTACTTCATTCATTCCCTTTGCTTTACTTTGGGTATCATGGCCTCTTCCCTAATTTTTTTCCGTGTCTCTGGGAACCTGCCAGCATTCAACCTGTACAACCTTGCCCCACAGCCACTTCACTGGACCCCTTCCACAGGAGTGCTACTCCTTGAACACGTTTTTGTTGTTGTTAGAAAATTTAGTGATATACTTGTATAAATATATAGGGATGTTTGAGTTCTTTGTATTTAGATATCTATTTATTCTCTCTCTTGTTCTTTATACCTTTTGTTTCAAACTCTAAAACTATCCTGCAACATTTCTTGGCAGTATTATTTTGCAGGAGATGAATTCTTTAAGATTTTTTTTCTATCATTTTATTTCTAATATGTTTTTACAGGAAATCGACTTCTGGACTTTCTTTTTTAGCTCTTTAAAGATTTAATTTTGTTGTCTTCTGACTCCTATTATTTCTATGAGAATTAAGCTATCATTACTATCAATTCATTCTATGCCTTTATTTTCTCTGACTTGTTTCAAAGATTTCCTTTGTCTTTAGTTTTCTGTAGTTTAATTTTGATGTACTTGGCTTTTTTTTTTTAATTTGCATTTACCACACTTCAAGTTTCTTTGAACTTCTTGGATCTGTGGGAGGCTTTTTTTTTATTTATTTATTTTTTTTTTGTCATACATTGATATGAATCAGCCATAGATTTACACGTATTCCCCATCCCGATCCCCCCTCCCACCTCCCTCTCCAGCCGATTCCTCTGGGTCTTCCCAGTGCACCAGGCCAGAGCACTTGTCTCATGCATCCCTCCTGGGCTGGTGATCTGTTTCACCATAGATAGTATACATGCTATTCTTTTGAAATATCCCACCCTCACATTCTCCCACAGAGTTCAAAAGTCTGTTCTGTATTTCTGTGTCTCTTTTTCTGTTTTGCATATAGGGTTATCGTTACCATCTTTCTAAATTCCATATATATGTGTTAGTATGCTGTAATGTTCTTTATCTTTCTGGCTTACTTCACTCTGTATAAGGGGCTCCAGTTTCATCCATCTCATTAGGACTGGTTCAAATGAATTCTTTTTAACGGCTGAGTAATATTCCATGGTGTATATGTACCACAGCTTCCTTATCCATTCATCTGCTGATGGGCATCTAGGTTGCTTCCATGTCCTGGCTATTATAAACAGTGCTGCGATGAACATTGGGTGCACGTGTCTCTTTCAGATCTGGTTTCCTCAGTGTGTATGCCCAGAAGTGGGATTGCTGGGTCATATGGCAGTTCTATTTCCAGTTTTTTAAGAAATCTCCACACTGTTTTCCATAGCGGCTGTACTAGTTTGCATTCTGTGGGAGGTTTTTTTTTTGTTTGTTTGTTTTCAAGCATTTAAAAAATTCTCAACATTAATCTCCTAAAATATTTCTTGTGACCTTGTCTCTTGTTTTCTTCTCCTCCTGGGTTTCACATACTTGTATATTTGAATGTTTTGATATTGTCCAATAGTTTTCAAGTATTCCATTTTTCCCTTCTCTTATTTTTGTGCTGTAGGTAAGAACATTTCTCTTGTCACATCTTCAAGTTCAAAATAATTTCCTGTTTTCTGTCTGTTCTGAGTATAGCATATCAGGTTAGTTTGTTGTTGACTGGAGTGAGGAATTTTGGTTTATTTATTTATATTCAGTACCCCACAGACTTGAAAAATCCTCTAGTGAGAGACAGCTGCTGCTTTTTGCCTGGCATGAGTCATGGAATGATTAAGGCCCTCTCTGGGTGTTCCTGTTCCATTTTCTGCTTAGAGCAGGCCCAGGAAGACTTTACTAAAGATGGGTTTTCCCTGTACTTTGCTCTTCTCTCAGTTGTAGGGCATTGCTTGCTACCCAATGTAAGAATTCTCCAGTGGGGAAAAGATTTTTTCAGTTCCCCTGCTACCAGCACAACTGAAACAGGCTCTGTTTCCTTGAGTTTCACATCTTGGGTTCTCTCAGCATGTCTACTCTTCCATAGCAAACAACCACTTCCTCCTATTTATTGCAAAGTCTTCTGAACCTAAAGAGACTTCTTGGTAGTCTTTCTCTACAGTTGACTGTAGCAAATTTTGCCTCATACCAATGCTTTGTCAAAAATGGGCATGCCCTTTAGGGGCAGTTGGCTTAATGCCATGAATTTAGAGAGTCTGTGGAAGTAAGTGTTCCATAGTATCAAAGAGCTTTGTCTTTGAGGTCAGTGTGGAATCTTTCTGGCCCTGTCTCAGTGGTAGCCAGTCTTCACCTCGTATTGATGTATGGGAGTGGGGATATTTGTCACTTTTCTCTTTCCCCCAGTGACAGACACTGTCTGCTTCAGGCAGTGAAAGATCTGGGACAGATGGCCTTCCATTTCCTTCCTTTCCCCAGTAGTGGAGAGCTGCTTCTTTCATCACATCAAAGTCCAGGGTGAGTGTGGATGGTTTTCCTACACACTGCCCAGAGTGGCCAACCTTTCCTTGCAGTTGTGCAGGGTTTGGGGAGCAGGCAGGCTGCTTTCGGTTCTCCTTCTTCACCCCAGACACTGGTACATCATGCATCCCGTGCACTTGGCATGACTGCCCTCCCTGTGCTCATTCTGTCTCAGGAACAGTTGACCTGTGTAAAGGGTCAGCAAGTGAGAGCAAGTCTTCTCTCATGTCTCAGGCTCTCGGGTTCTAAGTTAGCATGTTAGCCCATAATTGGCATTTAACAGTTCATTACATTTAAGCTTTCTTCTTCCAAATTAATTTTATGGTAGCTAAATCTATTTCCCATTGTTATATCTTAGCTGAAACACTTTATGTGTCTCATCCTTTCTTAAGAAATGCATGTTCTCCGTTTGATTCTTTTTTTAAATGAGAATAGCTTTTGATCTTACTTTTTTCTCGGTCAGGTCTGTTCTCATTTTTAACGTGATAACAGATGTTTTATTTTTGTTGCTTTCTATGTTTTTTTGCAAAAAAAGAAAAAAGAAATTTCACTTTTTAATTTTAAAACATAATTTTGGAAAGTTATTAAGTGTTAGCATATAACATTCACATGGCTTAAACTTTTCTAATGGGCACTTTAACCACATTTTTTCCTCATTCTGCCTCTCACAGTCATATAAAAATATAGATGTTTAAAAATATTTAGAGATATTTGACTCAGTTTCATGCTAAACATAAGAACTTGATAAATTAGAAGCCCATTTTATTTAGTATGTGACTGTTATTATATCCATCAGATTATATATTTCTGAAGAACTACAATAAAAAGAGAATGGAGAACAAACTCCAAATTTTTTATTGTCTACAGAAATATTTCTTATAAGCATGTATATACACTGAGATACAAACAGATCCATCTAGATTTTTCATTTCTACATCTTTATTGTCATCTCCTATTCACAGAGAGACATTTTTGGGTCTTCACATATTTTTCTCCCAGCACTTTCCAGTTAACCTTAGATATTGCATGGGCTCAAGGACAGTCTATTGATAGAACGATAGTTGTTTTGTGACAACATGGGGTTTTTGCAAATCTTTATGAGAGGCTTTGACTTAGTTTTTTTCAGATCCAGCAACATGTCTTTTTTCATTATTATTAAACTGGATGGTTAGAGGGTGTGGATCATTAAACTTTGCATTTAAACTAAATAGCAAATGTGTAGGATTTAAAAAAGAGAGAGTACTAGGGTACTAAGGAAGAGAGTGTCTTTTTTGACTTTGCAGAGTCAAAATCCTTGACTAAATGGCTGATAAAAAGATAACTTTGAATATTTATAATAGTTTTGCAAAAAAAAACCCAATGTAGTTATGCTTCCTGTAATAATGAGAGTGACTATCTTTTCAGCTACAGACTTATTTCAAATAATAGTAATTTGTAAATATTCTTTCAAGGAGAACTAGTAATTATACTTTCATTTTTTAGATATGCAGCAGAAATAGCAAGTTATTCATGGATTTTAATGAATCATGCATATTTTCAATCTATGTTCAGTAGTTCTAGACTTACTGCTATATGACATTTAGCTTCTTAGGGCTTCTCAAAATATTTTATCAACTAATTTTTTAATATAAAAATGTTTATTAAATTTGTAACCTGAATCCACAATGATATGCAGCCATAATTGTACTGGTAATGAATTTACAGAGAGTAAACACATACATTATTTTTCTTTCTATAGGAAGAAACAGTTTAAGCTCATTAAATTCTAACTCTGATATAATTCTATACCAGAGCCTGCAAAATCTCCATCACAACCTCTTTTCATTGGTAACTACAACTGCCCCTCCCTCAAAAATGAATAACAACAGTCCTGACATCTAAAATAACACATTGTTTGTGCACTTAATATAAAAGGGATCATTCAATGTACTATTTCTGTTTATTTTATTTTCATTAATATTTTACACGATATTCACTTGTATTGTTACATTGGTTGTAGTTTATTCATCTCACTGATAAGTAGTCCATTTTATGAATGTATCACACTGAATTGTTTTTGCTGTAGATAGACATTTGACTACTATCACAATGTTAGCTTGTTAACATAAAAATTTTGCTGCTATGAATGATCTTTTTGCTTACATTTAATTTTTATTGATTTTTTTAATGCTGCACAACACGATATTTATTTCATTTGCTGCATTTATTTCATTTATTTCTGTTTGCTGCTATTAGTTACTTAAAGAGAGAAGGGAACATTTGTGGCCTTTTTTTCTTAACCTTAATCTATAGGCCGCCTTAAGCTTTCTAAATTTAGAATATTTAAGCAAGCTGTAGGGTAAAGGGGGTTTCGCAAAATCACTTGAGGGAAAGGAAAGGTTGCTTTGTTAATCATGCCCTATGGTGGGTGATCAACTGCGTGTACATTATATCTTACTTTTAATTAACTGTGCTTAAGGCCTTAACTAAATTTTGAGGTTTCCTTCTTAGAGCAGCTCATACTGACGGAGGTGCATGCGCTGGATGATGTCACGGCAGTCGTTGAACACACGGCGGATGTTCTCGGTGTCCACAGCGCAGGTGAAGTGAGGGTAGCAGTAGTGGCGCCCATCTCCACTAGCAGTGCTGATTCTCAGAAATTCATCTCGAATGAAGTACTTGGCCCGGGTCACACGTGGGTCCTCTCCGGGCTCGGGAGTCGCATCCTCAGGAGTAGTGTAGCGAGCAAATTCTGGAAAGTAGTCCTCAATCTTCGAGCCGCCGCCGCCGCCGCCGCCATGGGCTGTCTCGGAAACAGCAAGACCGAGGACCAGCGCAACGAGGAGAAGGCGCAGCGCGAGGCCAACAAGAAGATCGAGAAGCAGCTGCAGAAGGACAAGCAGGTCTACCGGGCCACGCACCGTCTGCTGCTGCTGGGTGTTGGAGAATCTGGTAAAAGCACCATTGTGAAGCAAATGAGGATCCTGCATGTTAATGGGTTTAATGGAGAGGGCGGCGAAGAGGACCCGCAGGCTGCAAGGAGCAACAGCGATGGTGAGAAGGCCACCAAAGTGCAGGACATCAAAAACAACCTGAAAGAGGCCATTGAAACCATCGTGGCCGCCATGAGCAACCTGGTGCCCCCTGTGGAGCTGGCCAACCCTGAGAACCAGTTCAGAGTGGATTACATTCTGAGCGTGATGAACGTGCCGGACTTTGATTTCCCTCCCGAATTCTACGAGCATGCCAAGGCTCTCTGGGAGGATGAAGGGGTGCGTGCCTGCTATGAGCGCTCCAACGAGTACCAGCTGATTGACTGCGCCCAGTACTTCCTGGACAAGATTGATGTCATCAAGCAGGATGACTACGTGCCCAGCGACCAGGATCTGCTTCGCTGCCGTGTCCTGACTTCTGGAATCTTTGAGACCAAGTTCCAGGTGGACAAAGTCAACTTCCACATGTTTGACGTGGGCGGCCAGCGCGATGAACACCGCAAATGGATCCAATGCTTCAATGATGTGACTGCCATCATCTTCGTGGTTGCCAGCAGCAGCTACAACATGGTCATTCGGGAGGACAACCAGACCAACCGCCTGCAGGAGGCTCTGAACCTCTTCAAGAGCATCTGGAACAACAGATGGCTGCGCACCATCTCTGTGATTCTGTTCCTCAACAAGCAAGATCTGCTGGCTGAGAAAGTCCTTGCTGAATGATCTTTTTAATATATTTAGCTGATAATATGTGCTGAGAAGATACACACAAGTGAAGTTACTTGCTCAAAACCATGTAGGTTTACTATAGTAAATACTACCAATTGCCTTTGTAGAGGAATTTCATTAATTTAAATTCTTAACCACAGTATATAAAAACTCCACTTGCTCCATGTTTTCCCCAAGCAGGAAATTGTATATTATTTTTAGTTACCCATCTGATGAGAATATGTGTGTGTGCATGCTAAGTCACTTCAGTCGTGTCTTACTCTGTGTGACCTGATGGACTGCAGACTGCCAAGCTTCTCTGTCCATGGGATTCTCCAGGGAAGAATATTGGAGTGGGTTGCTGTGCCCTCTTCCAAGGGATCTTCCCAACCCAAGGACTGAATCTGTATCTCTCAACTTTACCTGCATTGGCAGGTGAGTTCTTTACCTCTAGCACCACCTGGAAAGCCCTGATGAGAGTATATTTTTTTCATTTATATTTATAATTTTATGATGAGTGAAAAGGGACTTTTTCCTGAGAAAAAGTTCATTTGAATGTTCATTAATGTTCATTTGAATATTATATTTTGTGAAGACCTTATTTGAATCTTTTGCCAATTGTTCCATTAGAGTGTCCTGCTTTTTATAATTTTATGAATATTCTTTATATATATGTTCCAAACACATCCAGTATTATTAATATATATGCATATTAATGTGCATATATTTTACATCTATTCTGTAAGTAGCCCAGAATATATTTATCCACTCTTTATGCATTTGGGTTAATCCTAGAGAAAAACTAAAAGTTGAATAAAATGTAAGGCACAGATTATTAGAAATTGAAAGGTCATCTTGAAGCTATGTCCTTGAAATCTCTTTCATGACATAAAGATATAAGATTAACTGAAGATCTCGAGGGCAAAAATGCCATGGTAACAAACTTTTTTTCCCACAAAAAGTTCACTCTAATTTTTAACCATGAACTCTACCTCATGTTTTTAATTTGATCTTCAAAGGTCACTAAATCAATCCCTTGTATTCTTCTCTTCATCAAAGTGTATAAGTGATTTCCTTGAAATGTTCTAGTATTCATTATGTTAATGGTTGTCTTACCTGTTTTTTTCTCCCAGACCTCTGGGATCTCTACGAAAAGTGTTAATTGCTCAGTCATATCCAACTCTTTGCGACTCTGTGGACTATATTTTGCCAGGCTCCTCTGTCCATGGAATTCTTTAGACAAGAATCCTAGAGTAGGTAGCCATTCCCTTCTCCAGGAGATCTTAACTCTATGAGCCACCAGGGAAGCCCAGTAGAAATTGTGTGCGTTATAAATTTTCCTTTGAGTGGTGTAACATCAACAAAGCATTAAATTATATCTCTGCTGTAGCTCTATGAGCTATTCATTTCTCATTTTACCCATTTCTGTTCAATTTATTGTCTCATATCTGCATGATTTCATTTGCTTGCTGACTGATCCTCATGACTTTTGTCTACCTCCCTTCCAAGTCATCCTATACAAGGTTAACAGATGTGTACATATATATATATTTATTTAAAAGCTAAATTTCTTTATGAGAATAACCCACTTGAAATTACTTAATGCCAAAGTCTTAGCATGCAGACAGAGTCTTCCAATATTTGATTTGGCCTTACATTATTAACTTATGCCGTAATAGGCTTGTGTAATTGGGACATGATATTGAATTGCATAATATTTATATGGTAGTAAGGAAGAATTCTGCTTAAATCATTGTCCCATAACTATAGTCTATTAAATAAGAAAGCATCTTCAGTTTAATAATCATATAATTTTTTTCCCTGTACAATTCAACTTTTAACTGTTTTCATTCATTTCATTGCAAGTCTTTTGAAAACTTGTTTAGGATATGATTAAGTTATAGCATCTAAGCTTAAAATAGTGCATTCTTCACTTAGTCATTGCCAGTGTATTCATATATGTCTTAGTCTTCAGAAATGATTTAAAAATTTACATTTTTCAAAAATCATTTAAGATTAGTTTAGAGTAGACTTAGAATGGCAACAGGGATTTTATTTCAACATTGATATTTCACAAAAATCTTGCTCAGATCCCCATATGTTCATATTATGTTGTTTATGTCAGAGCCCAGAAGATTAATATTAAATATCAGCTTTGATAAGACCCCAAGGGATTTAAGTACATCTTGGATTCATTTCTCTCTGAATTCTCTTGAATTATCTACTGTGGAACATGAAAAAATTTTGTTTTACTTACAAATCTCAGTCTAAAGAAAAGCTGGTTGCTTCTTCCAAAGGAAAATATTTTTACAAAAAATTCCAGTTAAAAATATTTCAGGATATTTTTCTCTTTGTAATGAACTCTCATATGAATCAATATTTATTTTGAGTAATTCTGTTAAATTGTAGAGAACATTGTACAAACCATGTTTATTTTTACATCTAATCTTTGTTTTTGTTATTCGCTGTTTTATTGTTCAAAATATTAGCTGGCATAGACGTGGTACTGAACAAATACTGTTTTAATGAAATTAGCTGGTCCAGCATGTACTATTATTTGCTCTTGAGCACAGTAATTCAATCTCCCAATTTCTTGACATTTTCTGTAAAGTGTCAATTATAAAGTAAGTATATATTGCAGAGGGCTGTTATTAAGATTAAATGAGAAAATGAACATAAAGCAGTGTATAGTGCTCAGCACACTGTTAGATTTCATTCAGTACTGGCTTTTCTTATTTACTTATTTGAATATTTTCAGGATTTTCTTAAGTAAAATTCTTAATTAGAATAAGTAACTATATTCAGTTTTAATGATTTAAAAGACCAAATCCACCATGAAATCACAAAGACATTCCTAGTGTAGATGAATGAAGCACATTCACAGTGGGCTGGGTGAAACAAGAGCTAGAATCAAGATTGCCAGGAGAAAAATCAATAACCTCAGATATGCAGATGACACCACCCTTATGGCAGAAAGCGAAGAATAACAAAGAACCTCTTGATGAAAGTGAAAGAGGAGAGTGAAAAAGCTGGCTTAAAACTCAACATTCAAAAAACTAAGATCATGACACCTGGTCCCATCACTTCATGGCAAATAGATGGGAAACAATGGAAATAGTGAGAGACTTTATTGTTTTGGGCTCCAAAAACACTGCAGATGGTGACTGCAACCATGAAATTAAAGGACGTGTGCTCCTTGGAAGAAAAATTATGACCAACCTAGACAGCATATTAGAAAGCTCAGACATTACTTTGCTGTCTAGTCAAAGCTATTTTTTCCAGTAGTCATGTATGGATGTGAGAGTAGGACCATAAAGAAAGCTGAGCACTGAAGAATTGATGCGTTTGAACTGTGGTGTTGAAGAAGAGTCTTGAGAGTCCCCTGAACTGCGAGGAGATCCAACCAGTCCATCCTAAAGGAAATCACTCCTGAATATTCATTGGAAGGACTGATGCTGAAGCTGAAACTCCAATAATTGGGCCACCTGATGTGAAGCACTGACTCATTGGAAAAGACTCTGATGCTGGGAAAGATTGAAGCAGGAGGAGAAGGTGAGGACAGAAGATGAGGTGGTTGGATGGCATCCCTGACTCAATAGACATGAGTTTGAGTAAGCTCCAGGAGTTGGTGATGGATAGGGAAACCTGGCATTCTGCAGTCCATGGGGTCTCAAAGAGTCAGACATGATGGAGCAACTGAACTGAGCCATTTCTTATTTCTTATAATTTTTGTTGCAATTTACAGCTGAAATTTTGCTGCTTGTTTTCTTTTACCATCTGTTATCTTTTATTTTTAAAAAATGTTTCATGCCTTATCTGGATTTTTAAAATGTCATTATACATTAAGTGCATATATTTGTTTCATTATTGTTTTACAACAATTGCTTTATGGTATGAAATATATGCCTTTAACACTTCATTCTACTTTCAGATTACATTGTACTACTTATCTTACAATGTAAGAACAGTACAGCATACACTTTTTTCATCTCTTTTAGTGTATTACCATTTCTCTACTGTATTGCATTATTAGATATTTAACCTGAACATATATCTCGCAGAGCACTGTTATTGATTTCTTTGGAGAGTAAATTATCTTTTAAAGATAATTAGAACAAGAAAAAAGCATCATCTTCTATCTTATGCATGCATTTACTTTTGCTGATACTTTTCATTCATATGGTGTAATTCTATTCTAAATGTAGGACTTACTTTTTCATATCTTTTGGGCAGGTTCATAGACAATGGGTTTTTAACATATATTCCTAAAAAACTATTTTCCTTTTATTATTGCAATACAGTTTCTCTGAATTTAGAATCCTAGGCTGACATATTTTTCTCACAACAAGTTAATATTGTCATTTCTTTTGTTGTCTGACATGAATAAGTTTGTGATAAAAAGTCTATTGCTTTGCTTATTTTTGTTCCTCTGTACACATCAGAGCTAGTTTCTTTTAAGAGATTTTCTTTATTACTAGATAAGTCTTCTGATGGGTGTCTTTATGTCTATTGTGATTGTGACTCATTTAATTTCTTGGACCTAGGAATGTATGGCTTCAACTAAATTTTGTATTAGCTTCTGTATTCATCACACATCCAGTAAGGAAGTTGTGTCCCATCATCCTGTTGAAATAGGAGTTAAACTTTCCAGAATCAAGTTTCCTGTCAAGTCTTAGGTTAGAGTTATCTGGGAACTTTCACAATATATGGGATGAAGAAATGTGGCATTGGCCATCACTCAGTGATTGTTCTTTGGTTAGATGCTGAAGTACCCAGAAAATTTCAGCTTGTCCTACACTCCCCTAAAATCATTGTCCATATCTTCTACTAATGAGCTTTCAGAGTAGAATCACAGAGACTGACACTCCACGTAGCTCTCTATTTGCACTTTCCCATCTATATAGCTGAGGGGCTTCCCCAGTGACTCAACAATAAATAATCTGCCTGCAGTGGAGGAGATGCAGGAGACATGGGTTTGATCCTTGGCTCAAAAAGATCCCCAGGAGGAGGGCAGTGCTCTCCATTCCAGTATACTTGCCTGGGATATCCTATGGACAGGGGAGCCTGGTAAGCTACAGTTAATTGGGTCACAGAAGTTAGACATGATTGAAGTGATTTAGCACTCATACATACGTCTATAGCTGAAGATGTGCTTGGCTTTTCAGATTGACAACATGGTGATGAAGCCGAATCTCTCATACCTGTGTTTGTGTTGCATGAGACTGGGGTGTGAGAAGATGGTCACGTCAGTCATGTGAGTCTGCAGGACGACTGCCAAGAGTGTTCTCAGTTTCATGTAGGAAAGAATTTAAGAGCAAGCCATAGTAAAGTGAAAGGAAGTTTATTTGTGGAGGAAACATACTCCATAGACAGAATGTGGGCCATTTCAGAAGGCAAGAGAAGCAAGGGAGGAAAGAGAGGCATCAGTGTATGGGGTTGTCTCTTTCTATAGGGGTGAGTGATTTAATAGGCTAATGAGTGGGAGCAGTGCTCCAGCTATTTGGGGGAAGGCATGGGTATTACCAGGAAGTGAGCCATCATATGCTTTATAACTTTTATGGTCATGGTGCCTGTGGGTGTGTTCTTTAGCATACTGGTATGTTACATTGAGTATGTACTGAAGCCTAAGGTCTAAGGGAGATCAACTCATCCACCGTCTTGGACTCAGTTGGTTCTAATCAGTTCATGACCTGTTCTTGGGCTATGTCACTGTTTTAAAAACTGTGCTCTGCCTCCTCCCTGTCTCATTTGGAGATTCATCTTTTCAGTCTCTTTCCATAATTGTGCAGGTTTTATTTCATATAATAAATCACATTCCCACTATTAATGAATTTCCATTTTCATCTGTCAACCTTTGCTGATACAATAGGTATTATGATGATCTATACTTTTTAAATAAGTAAAATAAGAAATGGAAATAGTTAGCAATTTCTTTAATATTAAAAAGAAAATGAGTAGTAGAGCTAGGATTTAAATATGTGAAGTCTATTTAACCACTTTGTCATATTTCCTCTTTAAAGTGCTGCATTTAGAGATAATATATTTTATTTCAAAATGTATATTTTTATGACCATACATATTAAAATATTTGGCAATGTTTATTTACTTGTTAGAACTCTTTGCCAACTCTCACATTCATGTAATGATGTCAGAGTATTAAGTTCAAGAATAGATGTTATTTTTGTGGTTTACGTCAGGGATGATACATACAAGAAGAAGCATTTTGGGAATAAAGATATCAATAAAATTAATGTCTCAAAAATATATCTGGGTAAGAAATACTAATAAGTGCTTATATAAGTAAAAATTTTAAAAATTCAAATGTAAATTTATATTACCTAGATTTTTGTACATTTTTCTGCCATAATTATGTCATGAATTATTTCTTTCATTGGCATTTATTTTTAAATAGCCACACTGGTAATGCATTGCCTATGGAAGAGTAAATAATTAATAAATGTTGATTTCAATGCCTTGAAATATGTAATATTTCAATAAAACACATTCATAATGAAACCAGTGAAAGTGAATAATGTTTGTTTGTATCCATAATTGTATCCAACAATTTGACCACCTGATGCAAAGAGCTGACTCATTGGAAAAGACCCTGATGCTAGGAAAGATTGAGGGCAGGAAGAGACTCAGGTAACAGAGGATGAGATGGTGGGATGGCATCACCGACTCCATAGACACGAGTTTGGGCAAACTCTGGGAGAGAGTGAAGGACAGGGCAGCCTGGCACACTGCAGGCTATTGGGCCACAAAGAGGCAGACTTGTATTAGCTGTCTGTCAACAACACATGCTTACGTTTGTGTATTTACTAACGTGAATAAAATCTTTCATTAACACATAATCTTGGTTTTTGAACACAAAACACTTTTTAAAAGGAGAAAGTATTTTATTTATTGCTTCATTTACTTATTCAAGATATACACCATCCCTTCTATATTCCAATCACCTAAATTTTATAAGTAACACTTTTCATTAGTGCTGACTGTGTTATTAAATGCCACATTATGTATTATATACAATTCAAATCAGTAGGTAGCTAACTGTGTGGATAATATTTACATAGCTTCAACTGAATTTGCAAGTATTATCATAATATTATATTAAAATATGTTGTCACTTGTCAATTAGATAATCAGCAGAGTGCCTAATTCAAATGACAGAATACCAAAAAGACTAGAGTAGTACTTTTGCTTGTTTGTAAAAATAAACATCTACATTTTTATGTTGAAATGAATAAACTTAGCTTTTTTTTTTTTTACAAAATACTGTATAGCTGTTTCATATACACATTTAATTTTAAGTTAGCCATGACTTAGTAAAATGTTAATTTTAATTTTTTTAAATTTTTTAATGCATAAAATAATAACATAGAATAAATACTACAAACACATAATGTAGTGTTGGAATACCTGGCTACTTCTCTTGGATCTATAGATCAATTTATAAATGATTTTGAACCTCTGATTCTGCATCTATACAATGTAAAGGAAGATAATGGCATAATCTTTTCCAGTTATATGAGGTTTGATCTAACTACTTAACATTTTGAAATTTTCCCAGTGTAGTTTTACTGCCTAGTTGGTCATATTTACTATGAAAATTCCAATCAATGGAATAAAACAGGATAAATCTCATTGCTTCAGATAAATACTAATGTTTCCATAAGTAAAATGGCACCACATAAATTTAACTTTTGTGGTAAACCCTTGAAGAAACTCACAACTAAAAAATTAGCATGAGAGTAAATGATGTTTAATTACTAAGGCTTAATAAGTCAGTTTTCAATTTAAAAGTCTTTTCTTGAAAAGTCAAGGTTATCCCATTGAAATTATTTTTCTATGGATAAGAAAAATATCCATAGGAGGCTTCCCAAGTGGAGCTAGTGGTAAAGAATCCATCTGTCAATTCAGGAAACACGGGGGACATGGGTTCAATCCCTGGGTCAGGAAAAGCCCTCGGAGAAGGAAATAGCAACCCACTCCAATATTCTTGTGTGGAAAATTCCATGGACAGAGGAGCCTGGTGGGCTATAGTCCATGGGTTCACAAAGAGTTGGAAAACACTGAGTGATTGGGCAGACAGACACACACACAAATTTTATGACAAATTCTAGCAGTATCCAGGTTCCAAACCTACTTTGGTGGTATAAAAATAGTGTGTGATTTTTGTGTGTAACTTGATAGTTATATTATTAGTTTGGACTGTCATAATAAAATAGCATAAATTAGGTGCTTATACAAAGGACATTTATTTCCTCAGTTTTAACTCCTAGGTCAAGTTCCAGCATGGTCAGTTTCTGGTGAGACCTCTTTTTCTGGCTTTCCGCTGCTGCCTTCTTGCTGTGTCTTCCCATGGTCGGGAGTGAGTAGAAACCAAGTTGTCTGGTATCTATCCTTCTAAGGGCACTGATTTTATCATAAAAGGGCCAATTTGATAACCTCAAATTAATCTAGCTATCTCCCAAATGTCCCATCTTTAATTAACATCAAATTTGTTTCAACATATGAGTTTAAAGGGACTCAATTCAGTTTATAGTAGTAATGCTCCTATATAGAGAAGGAAATTGCAACTCACTCCAGTATCCTTGTCTGGAAAATCTCCTGGACAAACATCCTGGTGGGCTGCAGTCCATCAGTCGCAAAGAGTCAGCCATGACTGAGCAACTAACACAAACACACAATGTTCCTATAATTTCGTATTCACATTTCATACACTTTCAATTTTATTTTTGCCTCAGAGAATTTGCCTTCACTCCCTTGGAAATACATCTTTATTTATCAATGGATTGTCTGTGTCTCACTACCTACTGGGGAGTTCGGTGTTCATGAGCAAACCTTCCATGTATATGTTTCACCTTGCTTCCCTTTATGTACCCTTTAAACCTGCTAATATGTTGCCTTATATGTATGGGCTTCTTTGTATTTCATTTTCTGTGATTCTCTTTGAATCAAACCTGCCAATTTCTAGATATTCAGTCCAGTTCAATTCAGTTGCTCAGTCATGTCCAAATCTTTGCAACCCCATGGGCTGCAGCACGCCAGGCCTCCCTGTCCACCACCAACTCCCAGAGTTTACTCAGACTCATGTCCATTGAGTCGGTGATGCCATTGAACCATCTCATCCTCTGTCATCCCCTTCTCCTCCCGCCTTCAATCTTTCCCGGCATCAGGGTCTTTTCAAGTGAGTCAGTTCTCTGCATCAGGTAGCCAAAGTATTGGAGTTTCAGTTTGAGCATCAGTCCTTCCAATGAATATTCAGTACTGATTTCTTTAGGATGGACTGGTTGGATCTCCTTGCAGTCCAAGGGACTCTCAAGAGTCTTCTCCAACACCACAGTTGAAAAGCATCAATTCTTTGGCGCTCAGCTTTCCTTATAGCCCAACTCTCACATATGTACATAACTACTAGAAAAACCCTAGCTTTGACTAGACGGACCTTTGTTGGCAAAGTAATGTCTCTGCTTTTTAATATGCTGACTAGGTTGTTGATAACTTTTCTTCCAAGGAGCAAGCATCTTTTAATTTTATGGCTGCAGTCACCATCTGCAGTGATTTTAGAGCACAAAAAATAAAGTCTGACACAGTTTCCACTGTTTCCCCATCCATTTCCCATGAAGTGATGGGACCAGATGCCATGATATTAGTTTTCTGAATGTTGAGCTTTAAGCCAGCTTTTTCACTCTCCTCTTTCACATTCATCAAGAGGCTCTTTAGTTCCTCTTCACTTTCTGCCATAAGGGTAGTGTCATCTGCATATCTGAAGTTATTGATATTTCCCCTAGCAATCTTGATTCCAGCTTGTGGTTCATCCAGTCCAGCATTTCTCATGATATACTCTGCATATAAGTTAAATAAGCAGGGTGACAATATACATCCTTGTCAATATACCTCTTTTCCCGATTTGGAACCAGTCTATTTTTTTATATATTCGGTTCTAACTGTTGCTTTTTGACCTGCATACACATTTCTCAGGAGGCAGTTCAGGTGGTCTTGTATTCACATCTCTTGAAGAATTTTACACAGTTTGTTTTGATCCACACAGTCAAATGCTTTGGCATAGTCAATAAAGCAGAAGTACATGTTTTTCTGGAACTCTCTTTCTTTTTCAATGATCCAACGGATGTTGTGGAGAAGGCAATGGAAACCCACTCCAGTACTCTTGCCTGGGAAATCCCATGGAGAGAGGAGCCTGGTAGGCTGCAGTCCATGGGGTCGTGAAGAGTCAGACACGATGGAGCGACTTCACTTTCACTTTTCACTTTCATACACTGGAAAAGAAAATGGCAACCCACTCCAGTGTTCTTGCCTAGAGAGTCCCAGGGACCACGGAGCCTGGTTGGCTGCCGTCTATGGGGTGGCACAGAGTCGGACACGACTGAAGCAACTTAGCAGCAGCAGCAGTAGCAGCAGATGTTGGCAATTTAATCTCGTGTTCCTCTGCTTTTTCTAAATCTAGCTTGAACATCTGGAAATTCATGGTTCATGTACAGTTGAAGCCTGGCTTGGAGAATTTTGAGCATCACTTTGCTAGTGGGTGAGATGAGTACAATTGTGCGGTAGTTTGAGCATTCTTTGGCATTGCCTTTCTTTGTCATTGGAATGAAAACTGACCTTTTCCAGTCCTGTGGCCACTGCTGAGTTTTCCAAATTTGCTGGCATATTGAGTGCAGCACTTTCACAGCATCATCTTTTAGAATTTGAAATTACTCAACTGGAATTTCATCACTTCTACTAGCTTTGTTCCTAGTGATGCTTCTTAAGTCCCACTTAACTTCACATTCTAGGATGTCTGGCTCTAGGTGAGTGATCACACCATCTTGGTTTTCTGGTCCATGAAGATCTTTTTTGTATAGTTCTTCTGTGTATTCTTGTCACCTCTTCTTAATATCTTCTGCTTCTGTTAGGTCCCTACCATTTCTATCCTTTATTGTGCTCATCTTTGCATGAAATATTCCCTTGGTATCTCTAATTTTCTTGAAGAGCTCTCTAGTCTTTCCCATTCTGTTGTTTTCCTCTATTTCTTTGCATTGATCACTGAAGAAGGCTTTCTTATCTCTCCTTGCTATTCTTTGGAACTCTGGAACTTTGCATTCAAATGGGTGTATCTTTCCTTTCTAGACATTTCCTGTATAATTTTTGTAATTAAAAAAAGAACATTAGCATTAAAGTGAAAACATTAATAAAAACAATGAATAGTCTTTTCAGAAAATTAGTTATATTTTTCAAGACATCTTTTCAAAGCCGAGTTTTGTTAAGTGTGTGTGTTCAGCTGAAAGAAGGAATTAGTTTTTCAGTTATAAATACCAAAAATATTACATAATTTATGAGCCGATATAGCCTTGCTAAAAATGAACTTCAAAAGTTATTGAACACCATGTGTATCTCTATCTAGAACTTGAGAATTAATTAATCTTGATGTCCATAGAAAATGTAAATCAGTAAGTATAAGCAAAATGAAAGAAGCATAATTACTAGCATTTTGTAAATTGATGGCTTAAGGATGTACTATAAGTCTTTGATTCTACAGAGTAGCATCCCTGAAAGTTATTAAGCCTAACTGAAGTATGACTTATGTAATGTACCAAGATGACAACCATGTAAAGAAGTATTAGGCAACTCTCCAACTCTAAGCCTAATAGATGTAAATATATTTAAACATTTTTATTTAACTGAAAAATATATGTTAGTAACTAATGAATTGTTATTGCCATGTAATCCTAGGTTTCACATCTGCTAAAAGTTGCGTTTTAAATAATAGAATCTGTTCATTGAATTGTCAACAAATTCATGCAAGATTTAATTATATAATAATGGGGTGAAGTGACATGGATTCTGATACTTGTCCATCCTCTGTGACCTTGCATGTTCCAACTTAAAAAAACAAACAAGCAATTATTGACTTCAACCATCAAAGCACTGAGTCAGATATTGCAAGGATAGAAAGCAAAAGGAAACAGTGTCCTTGCTCAGACAGAGTTTGCAATCCCGTTGGGGACAAAAGTAAGAAAATATACAAGTTGCTATAATGCAATAGAAATTTTCAGTGCTTTTGAAAAGATTTTTTTTTTTACCTATCAGGAAATTAAAAGGAAGGAAATATTATACTAATCAGATAGTTTTCAAGGTAGGCTTTCAAATTTGTGTACAATTTCAAAAGATAAATGGAAAATTGGGTTGGAGGCCCCATGGTCAGGGAAATAGCATGAAGTGTTGAGAATAATGTGTAAAGGAAACATCTTTAGAAAGAGCAAGTCATAAAGTGTTATTTTATGTTTTTTATAAAGTGTTATTTTGGGTTGAGGAAATGTAGAGAAATTATAGTCTATAAAGTCATAACAGTAGTTTAGAATCAAATCGTTGTTTAGTCATTGTCTTGTCTGACATTTTGCTACCACATGAGCCTGCCAGACTTCTCTGACCATGGGATTTCCCAGGCAAGAATACTGGAGTGGGTTGCCATTACCTTCTCCAGGGAATCTTCCTGACCTAGGCATTGAACCCACATCTCTTGCATTGGCAGGTGGCTTCTTTACCACTGAGCCACTAGGGAAGCCCAGAATCAAACTGTAGACCAATTTAATTGGCAGAGTTTAACTGATTAATTCTACAAATGATTTTTTGGGGGTTGTAATTCCAGAGACCATATTACACACTGAAAATCCACACTTCATGTCATAAGAAACACCAGGTCTTGAGACTGTATAGTCTAAAGGAAACAGAAACAAGTGACATAATTGCATACAAATATCTGAAATTACAATTATTACAATTGAAAGCTGTGCTAGACAGTTGTACAGTTCTGGAAAATGCATGATATAAAATTTGACTTCATCTGACGGAGTAACGAAGGATTTCCTGAAAAAAAAAAAAAAAAAAAAGTACTTCAGAAGGGTAGTGGTGAAAGGAGGACAAAAGAGTGTTACTTGCTTGTGTGAATGTTTGTGTGAAGTGTAAGGCCAGCGTGGCTGCTGAATTGAGAGACAGGTGTTCTCCAATTGTAGCGGAAGTAGGAAAGATAAGACAGTCCCAGATGTTGCAGGTTTTTGTGTGTGTGTGTGTGTGAGTTTGTTCTTATCCTAAAATTAAAGCTTAGTCAAGTGACTAATAAGAGAACATTTTGTTTTATTGTTATCAGAACTTCATTTTAAAAATTAAACATTCATTAAGTGAAGAAAAATTGGAGGGACAAAAGATTTGGAAGGAAGAAAATGAAAATGTTGCTACAGTGGACCAGATGAGAGCTAAGGATTGCTCCAAATAAGTGCTTTGGACACAGACACCTTCAGACTAATTTAATAAACATTTAAGATGCAGAATAGAAAGTGTATTGTGGAAAATTAGAAATAAAAGTGACAAAGTTATCCACGGTTACTCTTTGTTGCTGAATTGTGATATTTAGTTGGTTTTGTCCCCAGTGATAGAGAATTTAGACAAGACTGGGAAATAAAATTCTTCCAAGGATGGAGACTGTAAACTCATTTTTAGTGCCTGTGGCCGTCCTTTGAAATAGATGTTCAAGTAAAGATGCAGATTTGCCATTTCAAAGAATGAGGCTAAACTGGATATAGAACTTTGTGTGTGATCTTTACACAATTATTGATGTGGGAGCAGTAATGCGACTTTGCCAGGGATCAATGAAAAAGTAAAAATGTACCCCTAATATACTGATCAATACTGTGGATAAGACTGAGAAGAGATTAAGAAAGAATAAATGAATGTTCATAGAAGGTGTGACATCTAGAGTGTGACATCACAGAATCGTTTCAAAATAGTGTCCACAAGCACAGTAAAGGCTGAGAGAGCAAGTAAAAGGATATTAACTACTAGTTTTCAGGTGGAAAAATCAATGAAGATTTTAGAAGTGTTATTTCAGAGAGGTTATAGAAAGAAAACAGATTTTTCTGGGTTGAGGAGAGAAAGGTAGTGAGGAAATATAGCCAGTGTTCAAAGGTAACTATTTCAAGAAATGGTTTGTACAGAGAGATGGCAGGCCTGGAGTTGAAGCATATAATTAAGTGGAGGACATTAAAAATAACCTATTGAATATATTCAATGGAAAAATGCAGTCAAAGTGAAATGGAGTTGCACTTCATTTCGTACATGGCATAAATAATAGATTTTTCCTAATAAGAATGACAAGATAGAGAACTTCATTTTGAAAATTAATCCAACTAGGGTAAAATGGTGACTTGGAGCTAAGTCCCTCTTGAATGAGATGAGAGGCTGCAAAGGCTTATATGAACATGTATAACTGCACTTTTGGAGTTGATATATGTTGATAGAGAGATGAAACTAGAAAAATAAGGCAACTGATATGATAGTTTTGAAAAGGTAGAATGTATTGCAACTGGCAAATGGTTTTACCTAGAAATTGGAGCTACTTATGGTGAACCATGGGCTTCCCTGGTGGCTAGATGCTAAAGATTCCACCTGCAATGCGGGAGACCCAGGTTTGAGCCCTGTGTTGGAAAAATCACCTGGAGGAGGAAATGGCAACCCACTTCAGTATTCTTGCCTGGAGAATCCCATGGATGGAGAAGCCTGGCGGGCTACAGTCCATAGGGTCACAAAGACTCAGACATGACTGAGTACACAGGCATGTTAAGTCCAATGATCAGTTTCCTACATTCATTTTACTTAACCTTGTAGCAACATTTGGTAAAGGTTGGTTGTTCACTTGCCAGGTCATGTCCAGCTCTTTGTGACCCCCATGGACTGCAGCACCTCAGGCCTCCCTGTCCTTCACTATCTCCCAAAGTTTGCTCAAATTCATATCCATTGATTTGGTGATGCTATCTAATCATCTTATCCTCTGCCACCCCCTTCTTCTTTTGCCTTCAGTCTTTCCAGGTATCAGGGCCCGTTTATAAGTCTCTTAAAATTTTTTTCTTCATCTGACTTTAAGAAAGCAAACACTCTTGATTTTGTCCAAAAGTACTAGAATTCTTTTTTGATATCCTGGAAAAAATCTGGGGAGATCCAGGACTCAGTTCTTGGAATTCTCCATTTTACTGATCTCTGCATGATATTTTCCATTAAATACCTTGAGGTGCTTTTAATTGGCTAGCAAGTCTTGTATTTTTATCTCAATCCTGTTCTCTAACAATATGTCTTTTTAAAAAATATTTTTCTTAAAAATGTATTTTTAGCACTGTTTAGTTTCTTTGAATCTCAAAAGGTCTTTCACAATTAACAGGACCCAAACCTGTATTCTAATTGGAACACCTCCAGTAAGAGCCTGCTTATCTTTCAATCTCTCTCCTTTAAATTTACAGGTACACTACCCTTGATCTTGAAGTCATTAAACACATCTCAAAATAATTCCATCAGCATATGTTGTTGGCTCCTTGTTCAGAATATATTTTATATCTGAACACTTCTCACTGTTGCCACAGCTACAAAGCTTCTTCCTTACTTCTTCTATTATTACTCTTATTCAGACCCATGCTCTTTTTGGTATAAATTAAGCATGCTCATACCTTATAACTTTTATAGTCGGCAATCTCTCTTCTTCAAATACCCTCTTTCATCATATCTACATAGCTTGCTCCTATCTTTGCCTATACCCAAATTTAAACAGAATTTCCCCTAAAGACCTTTATAAAGGCTTCCACTATGGCTCAGGTGGTAAAGAATCCACCTGCAGTGCAGAAGATGCAGGAGACAGAGTTCGATCCCTGGGTTGAGAAGATCCCCTGGAGTAGGACATGACAACCAACTCCAGTATTCTTTCTGGGAAAATGCCTTGGACAGAGGAGCCTGGTGGGCTATAGTCCATGGGGTCACAAAGAGTTGGATATGACTGAAGTGACTAAGCACGCATATTCACCGTTTTAAAAGAGACTATATCTCACTCCCATGCTTTCTATAACTTTCCCATGTTTTATTTTCCCCCATGGTAGTATACTATGTGATGTATAGTTTAATTTTCCACATATGTATTTTAGAAATATAGATAGAATGACTGAGAATATGTATCATAATTTTATCTAACTTATTTTTAGTTGTAATTTACATAGCCACCCATGGCCAGTGGCTATCATCTTGGAAAGTGTAGAGCTAAAATGTTAAACTATTAAGGCAGGGATTATTCTCTCTTTTCTCTATACTTTTTTCATTATTTTGCATAGACTAATATCTAAAGCACAGTAAATACCCAACATACGCATGCGTGCTGAAGCTGAAGTTCCAATACTTTAGTCACCTGAGGGGAAGAGAAGACTCATTGGAAAAGACTCTGTTGCTAGGGAAAAGTAAAATCTCTGGAGATAGTGAAGGATAAGGAAGCCTGGCATGCAGCAGTCCACGGGGTCGCAAAGAGTCAGACATGACTTAGTGACTGAACAGCAGAATACACATCCAAAGAGATGGCTTTGGATTGACTCAGATTAATACACGCATTTATGGTAAAGGAAGAGATGCTTTCTCTGTTTCTCGGTCTCTCCCTAGAGGAGGAAAGGAAACATTAGAGAAGAGATAAGCAGAAAGGTTAGGGTTAAAAAATGTGTTTTCAGTCTTTCTAAATCATAACAAAATGGAGGGGAACTACTTAATTCAAGCTGAGGATAACACTGCTCTGGAAGATACAATAAGAATTAATAAAGTGTTGTTGAGCAACAATGCAGGTTGAGCTGAGTTTAGAAAACATGAACAAATCATGTTTTTGTGAATATTACCAATCATACTTGACAGCTGTGTTGTTAGAAAACACAAAAAGGCAGGGAAAAACAAGAGAAGTTTCAACTCTCCACTTTCTTATATGATGTTAAAAATTAATCTGTGCTAAAATGACAGTCAGAAACCCTGTACATAGAGAGATACATGTTTCTGGGAAAAGTGATATAATATAGATGCACAAAGGACCCTCCCAAAGTGCTACAGTGTAAAGAAAGACAAATAGCTGCATTTGTTATTGTCCACTGACAAATTTAGATGTGGAAGTAAATTTAGCTATTGCACCTGTGTGTGCTCAGTCATGTCTGACTCTTTGCAACCCCAGAGACTGTAGCCCACTAGGCTCTGTCCAGGAAATTTTCCATGTAGGAATACTGGAGTGGGTTGCCATTTCTTCTTCCAGGGGATCAAACCCAAGTCTCCTGTGTCTCCTGCTTTGGTAGACTGATTCTTTACCACTGAGCCACCGTCGCCTATAACTGCCTTACATTTTTATAAAAGGAATACCTATAACTAACATTGATTACAATAAGGTATAAACTTGAAAAAATATTTTTTCATACAGTCTATAATGAAATAGAATTTTTAGGTAGTATCTAGCTCTTCCATTATGAATTTTTTCAGGTCATTGAGAATAGTTGCTTATTCGGGGAGTGATTTCCTTTCCTTAATCAGTGACTACAGTTTAATTTCTCAGTACTAATTTTCATGTATTAGAATGTAAACTTCACCCCTTAACCCCAGACTACACTGTGCACATTTGAAAATGTCTTCCTGGTGTTGCTGCTTCTCTGCCTGTCCTGAGTGTCTGCATGCTGTCCCTGGCAAGATCTGGCTTAATCCTCTCTTCAGCTTCTGAGGGTTTTTCTGGTTGTTTATAGTCCAGTCCTTCTGACTGTGATACTTAAGGGTAAATTTACATTAAAAAGCTCACTCAGCTAGTTTGTGGTAGCACGAAGCTTAGCATCCTGACCTCTGTACTGAGCTTGTCTGATGTACTCTTTTTGAATTTCTCTGCATTTGAAGTGGTAAACCTCAGCTTTCTGATTTTACATTTTAGACCACTCAGGAACTTTCCTGGATAGATTTGTGACTTATACTCCCCAGTACAAAATTCTCAGGTCAGTTTGAATCCTTTCTTCCTGAGATTCATGTGCTCCTCCTTCTTGCTTCACTGATTGTGCTGCAGTCCATCTGCAATGGACTGAATGTTTCTGTCCGCATGC
Source organism: Cervus canadensis (assembly GCF_019320065.1). Taxonomy (NCBI): domain Eukaryota; kingdom Metazoa; phylum Chordata; class Mammalia; order Artiodactyla; family Cervidae; genus Cervus; species Cervus canadensis. The sequence continues at coordinate 49,316,342 of NC_057401.1, read as the reverse complement.
CTCCTCAACCCAGATTCATCTTTTGAAATCCTAACCTTCATTGTTTTAGTATTCTGAGGTGGAGCCTTTTCGAGGTGACTATAATAGAATGTGATGAAATCTTGAAGGTGGAGCTCTTCTGAATGGGATTAGTGTCCTTGTAAAAGAAATGTGAGAGAGAGCCAGGGCTCCTCCTGCCACAAAAGGTTACAGTGAGAAGAGGTTTGTCAGTGAATAAGTGGTTCCTCATCAGACACCAAATCTGTTGGTGCCTTGATCTTGCACTTCCTACCTTCCAGAAATGTGGGAAATAAAACGCCATTATTTATAAGCCACCCGTTTACAGTATATTTTTATGGAAGCCTAGATGGACTAAGACCCCACTTCAATTAACCTGCCCAAAGCAAGGTCTTAGTGATATAATTTTTTTACTGTTTGCACATTGGAAAATGTCTTTATTCCATCTTCACACCAGATTTGTGATTTAGTTGGATGCCTGTTTTAAATTCTATTGACTTCGCTCTTTAAGAACACTTTCCCCACTCTGTGTTCTGGATGGAAGACCGGTGCCCATTTTTTATTGTTCCTGCTCTATGATATGTTTATTTGATTTTATTTCTTATAACTTATTTAATTTTTTCCTCAAGTTTTCCAAATCTTATTTAAATTTAAAAGAGCTTACAATTTTATTGTTTTGGGTCAAAGATGCCTATTCCTATAGATCGAACTTTTTCTTAAAGAATACTTCATTCATCCAATTACATCCAAGAACAGTGTATCTATGATTGGTTTGGGCTTCCCAGGTGGTTCAGATAGTAAAGAATCTGCCTGCAATGCAGGAGACCTGGGTTCAGTCCCTGAGTTGGGATGGTCCCCTGGAGGCGGGCATGGCAACCCACTCCAGTATTCTTGCCTGGAGAATCCCCATGGACGAAGAAGTCTGGCAGCATAAAGTCCATGAGGTCACAAACAGTCAGCACAACTGAACGACTAAGCACCACACAGCATGATTGATGTAAAGTGATTTCTAGGGCACACTGTCTAATGACATTGCCACTTTTGTGGATTGAAATTTTGTTTTTAATTATTCAGTCAATTCTGGATAGACAAAGGGAAAATGGGAAAAGCTGACTATGAAATACTATGAAATTATGAAAAGCTATGACAAATGTAGACAGTGTGTTGAAAGCAGAGACATTGCTCTACCAACAAAGGTCCATATAGTCAAGGTTGTGGTCTTCCCAGTAAGCACATGTGGTTGTGAGAGCTGCACCATAAAGAAGGCAGAGTGCCAAAGAATTGATGCCTTCAAACTGTGGTGCTGGAGAAGACTCCTAAGAGTTCCATGGACAGCAAGGAGTTCAAACCAGTCAATCTTAAAGAAAATCAACCCTGAATATTCCTTGGAAGGACTGATGCTGAAGCTGAAGCTCCAGTATTTTGGTCATCTGATGTGAACAGCCAACTCATTCCTTGATGCTGGGAAAGATTGAAGGCAGAAGGAGAAGAGGGCATCAGAGGATGAGGTGTCTGCATGGCATCACTGATGCAATGGACATGAACTTGGGCAAACTTCAGGAGTTGGTGAGGGACAGAGAGGCCTGATGTGCCACAGTCCATGGGGTCTCAAAGAGTCAGACACAACTGAGTGACTGAACAACAACAACAAAAGATGATTAAGAAATAGATACATAGAATATAATTACATGTTTGTAAATTTCTTATCTTTTCTATACATTAGTTTAAGTTCTAGATAGATCTTATACACTATCTTAGTCCATTCAGGCTGCCATAGCAAAATGCCATAAACTTAGTGGCATATAAACAACAAAGCATTATTTTTCATAGTTCTAGAGGCTGGAAGTCTGAGATTAAGGTGCCAGTATGGTCAAGTTCTGATAAGGGTGTTCTTCCAAGTGGCAGGCTGCTGAGTTCTTATGTCTTCTCAAAGTGGATAGCAGAGAGCAGTAACTCTCTAGTGGATCCTATAAAGTCACTGACCCTATTCATGAGGACTCAGGTCTCCCACCTCATCTAATCCTAGTCACCTCCCTAAAGCACTAGCTCCTTATGGGGCTCCCTGTGTTGTTCGGTGGCATTACCAACCCAATGGACATGAGGTTGAGTAAACTCCGGGAGTTGGTGATGGACAGAGAGGCCTGGCGTGCTGCAGTTCATGGGGTCGCAAAGAGTTGGACACGACTGAGCGACTGAACTGAACTGAACTGAACTGTATTGTTCAGCGGTAAAATAATCTGCCTTGCAAGCAGGAGACTCAGGTTTGATCCCTGGGTTGGGAAGATCCTCTGAGAAGGAAATTACAACCCACTCCAGAATTCTTTCCTGTGAAATCCTATGGACAGAAAAGCCTGGCAGGCTACAATCCATGAGTTCACAAAGATTTGGACTTAGTGACTAAACAACAACAATGAATGTTAGATTTCTGTACACAGATTTAAGGGGAACATGAAAGAGAGAGAACAAGGAAGAAAAAAGGGTGAAAGATTTCTGGAAGTCTGAAGATCAATAAAGAAAAATGAGAGCCATACATCCTGCAAATATATATTTTTTCTATAATTAGACTCTATGCAATCTCTCACTGCTTCATTTTAGAAAACTTTGTTTGATTAGTCATTTTGTCATAGAACTTTTGAATCCTGTTTGTAGCAATTCAGTCTGTGATATCCACCCCCAATACAACTTTATATATGTAAATGAGACCTTTATTTGCTATATTGCCTCAGGCTTACCTTCAAATGTTCTCATTCTTTCTATTATAATTTTGTCTCAAAAACTAGCATACCTTATGTTTCAAAGGGGAAATTGCAGACTTTGAAGCTATATTCTGATTTATGGTCAAAATTTTATCTCTTTGTTATCTATCCCTCAAATGTAAAGACATATTATGCTATTGTGGGAGTGTGTGTATTATGTGTATATATTATATCCTATAGCACCCAGGTGGCGCTAGTGGTGAAGAACCTGTCTGCCAATGCAGGAGATGTAAGAGACGCAGGTTTGACCCCTGGGTCAGGAAGATCCCCTGGAGGAGGGCATGGCAAACCTCTCAAGTATCCTTGCCTGGAGAATCCCATGGTCAGAGATACCTGGTGGTCTACAGTCCATAGGCATCACAAAGATGGACACTACTGAAGTGACTTACCACAAACTCATAGCACCCAGATTAAATACACAGATTGTTTGAAAATATTTTTAAAATAAATGATATAATTTGACATCCTTTGGAGTTACAGGAAGTCAAAATTTTTCTGGAATGAGTTTATTTACAAAAATTGCTTTTAAAACTTTGCTTGCTGGTCAAAAGGGATCTTGGATATAGGCTATACATATATATATATATACATATGTATATAATTTATTTATTATATTTATTACATATATATTTATATAATATATAAATTATATATATTATTTATTATATATATATTTCTTCAGAAAAAGTAAAATGAGATTAATGAAATGTAATGGTTTGATCAGTTTGGTGATGGAAAGTCCTGCTTGTCCTATTAAAGGAGATAAGTTACACATTTGCAACAAGATAGTAAAATTATATCAGAAAATGTTTTGTGAAATCTTTCATTGTAACTGAGTCTCCAGGGAATATATTCTGGTTATTGTCCATTCACCCCACATTTCTTCCCTTGGCCCTGATGTCAGTCAAGGATGCTGGCCATAAAGATGCATTATCTAAGTCACCGCTATCATCTTGCTTTCAGTGGGCTTGGGAGGAGAGACAGTTTGGGTGCTTATTTTCCTTGCTCTCTCTTTGAAGAGTAAAGGTTTGGTAGTGGTGGAATTTCCTCAGCTCTTTGGGTGTCAACTCTCTCAGCTATCTTTCCCTTTCAGTTCAGTTCAGTTCAGTTCATTCGCTCAGTTTTGTCCAACTCTTTGTGACCCCATAAACCACAGCACGCCAGGCCCTCATGTCCATCACCAACTCCCGGAGTCTACCCAAACTCATGTCAATTGAGTCAGTGATGCCATCCAATCATCTCATCCTCTGTCGTCCCCTTCTCCTCCTGTCCTCAATCTTTCCCACCGTGAGGGTCTTTTCAAATGAGTCAGAACTTCGCATCTGGTGGCCAAAGTATTGGTTTTCAGCTTCAAAATCAGTCCTATCAACGAACACCCAGGACTGATCTCCTTTAGGATGGACTGGTTGGATCTCCTTGCAGTCCAAGGGACTCTCAAGAGTCTTCTCCAATTCCACAGTTCAAAAGCATCAATTCTTCGGTGCTCAGTTTTCTTTATAGTCCAACTCTCACATCCATACATGACCACTGGAAAAAACAGAGCTTTGACTAGACGGACTTTTGTTGACAAAGTAATGTCTCTGCTTTTTTAATATGCTATCTAAGTTGGTCATAACTTTCCTTCCAAGGAGTAAGTGTCTTTTAATTTCATGGCTGCAATCACCATCCACAGTGATTTTGGAGCCCAGAAAAATAAAGTCAGCCACTGTTTCCACTCTTGCCCCATCTATTTCCCATGAAGTGATGGGACCCGATGCCATGATCTTAGTTTTCTGCATGTTGAGCTTTAAGCCAACTTTTTCACTCTCCTCTTTCACTTTCATCAAGAGGCTCTTTAGTTCTTCTTCACCCTCTGCCATAAGGGTGGGGTCATCTGCGTATCTGAGGCTATTGATATTTCTCCCGGCAAACTTGATTCCACCTTGTGCTTTCTCCAGTCCAGTGTTTCTCATGATGTACCCTGCATATAAGTTAAATAAGCAGGGTGACAATATACAGCCTTGACTTACTCCTTTTCCTATTTGGAACCAGTCTGTTGTTCCATGTCCAGTTCTAACTGTTGCTTCCTGACCTGCATACAGGTTTCACAAGAGGCAGGTTGGATTGTCTGGTATGCCCATCTCTTTCAGAATTTTCCACAGTTTATTGTGATCCACACAGTCAAAGGCTTTGGCAGAAATAGATGTTTTTCTGGAACTCTTTTGCTTTTTGGATGATCCAGTAGATGCTGGCACTTTGATCTCTTGTCCCTATGCCTTTTCTAAAACCAGCTTGTACATCTGGAAGTTCATGGTTCACGTATTGCTGAAGCCTGGCTTGGAGAATTTTGAGCATTTCTTTACTAGCGTGTGAGATGAGTGCAACTGTGTGGTAGTTTGAGCATTCTTTGCCATTGCCTTTCTTTGGGATTGGAATGAAAACTGACCTTTTACAGTCCTGTGGCCACTGCTGAGTTTTCCAGATTTACTAATGTATTGAGTGCAGCACTTTCACAGCATCATCTTCCAGGATTTGAAACAGCTCAACTGGAATTTCATCACCTCCCCTAGCTTTGTTCATAGTGATGCTTCCTAAGGCCCACTTGACTTCACATTCCAGGATATCTGGCTCTAGGTGAGTGATCACACCATCGTGATTATCTGGGCTTGAAGATCTTTTTTGTACAGTTCTTCTGTGTATTCTTGCCATCTCTTCTTAATATCTTCTGCTTCTGTTAGGTCCCTACCATTTCTGTCCTTTATTGAGCCCATCTCTGCATGAAATGTTCCCTTCGTATCTCAAATTTTCTTGAAGAGATCTCTAGTCTTTCCCATTCTATTGTTTTCCTCTATTTCTTTGCACTGGTCAGTGAGGAAGGCTTTCTTATCACTCTTTGCTATTCTTTTGAACTCTGCATTCAAATGGCTATATCATTCCTTTTCCCCTTTGCTTTTCACTTCCCTTTCCTTTTCATAGCTATTTGTAAGGCCTCCTCAGACAGCCATTTTTCTTTTTTGCATTTCTTTTTCTTGAGGATGGTCTTGATTCCTGTCTCCTGTACAGTGTCACAAACCTCCGTCCATAGTTTATCAAGTACCCTGTCTCTCAGATATAGTCCCTTAAATCTATTTCTCACTTCCACTGTATAGTCATAAGGGATTTGATTTAGGTCATACCTGAATGGTGGTAGTTTTCTCCACTTTCTTCAATTTAAGTCTGAATTTGGCAATAAGGAGTTCATGATCTGAGCTACAGTCAGCTCCCAGTCTTGTTTTTGCTGACCATACAGAGCTTCTCCATCTTTGGCTGCAAAGAATATAATTAATCTGATTTTGGTGTTGACCATCTGGTGATGTCCATGTGTAGAGTCATCTCTTGTGTTGTTGGAAGAGTATGTTTGCTATGACCAGAGTGTTCTCTTGATAGAACTCTATTAGCCTTTGCCCTTCTTCATTCTGTACTCCAAGGCCGAATCTTACTGTTACTCCAGGTGTTTCTTGACTTGCTACTTTTGCATTCGAATCCCCTATAATGAAAAGGACATCTTTTTGGTGTGTTAGTTCTATAAAGTCTTGTAGGTCTTCACAGAACTGTTCAACTTCAGCTTAAGCGTTACTGGTCAGGGCATATACTTGGATTACCATGATATTGAATGGTTTGCCTCAGAAATGAACAGAGATCATTTTGTCTTTTTTGAGATTGCATCCAAGTACTGACTCTTTTTGACCATGATGGCTACTCCCTTTAGATCTTTCCCTTTAGGTTCCATTAACTGCACTCTCCCTTTGCACCCTAAGAACTGAGATAATAGGGTTTCCCTTACCACCATTCCCTATGACTTGAATTGGATAATTTCCCATCTTCTTTAGGTTTCATTCAACTAACCTTTAAAGACGTTAGAATCATGACTGCGTAAAATTGCGGCCAATTTTCTCCGTTCTGATAATGGCGTAAATGATTAGATGCACAGTCATTTTCCTTGAAGGTGTTTCTTGGCCCCATAGACTGAACAGAATCATGGAAAAATAATTCAAGATGAAGTGTTTAACCTCTTTATACACTTGAAGCAACAAATTTCATCAGCAGAAAAATTAAGATAAAACAGTGTATGTTTAATGGCGTGTGTAAAATTGAGAATGAGAGAAAAAATAACAGCTCTTTATCTTGTTTCTAAATGTCCAAATTCCATTGTTTAAAATGAAACAACTACATAAATTAAAACAAGGGGTAGATTATTTTTAATGATCCTAAAATGACATATGCTTAGCATGTGTGATATGTATTCATTTAGTTAATTCACAATTCACTATTCATCTTAACAATATATATAATATACTATATGTTTTCAACTTATATAATTTCAATATATATATAACATAACATTATATTTGAAAATGTGTTCTATATTCATACTAAACCGTTCCTATGTCAAGTAGGGACATTTATTATCCCATAGATTATTAATTATTAATGACTAAGTTTTATTGCCCAGAAATCATTTAGCAGTCTAAAGCAACATAAACAAGATTTAGAAGGACATTTTAAATTTTACATTCTTTTTGTTGTTGTTGCTGTTGCTGTTGTTTTTTAGATTTTAGATTCTTGACTTCAATGATTTTCAATAAATGCCCTCTTGATACTAATTGGACATTTTATTTTTCAATGCTTTCCTGCAATCTACCAGTATCTTATCAAAAGTCAATTGAATAACATTATCTATACTAATAATATTTTAGCACTGTCTATGAATATAGTCTCAAATTTTCATGTTCTGACTAAATTTTTAATATTAGTCATTCAATAATATATTTTATTATACTTTTCCTTTAGGTCTCCACATATTTTTAAATATTACATTAAAAAAAAAAAAAACTTGGATGATAGACTTGATTTCTCAGTCCTTGATTTTACAGTTATATTTAAATGACTTGTTACAACAAATGTTTGTGAGTTATTTACTCCATTTTTAATTTTTTCTATCCCAGTAAAAATTAAGACATTCCACCTTTTACTTTTCCTTGAAAAATATTTGAACAACAATTAGATAATATTTGGCATTTTGTCTTTAAGATTCTGTTTCAGAAACTTTTGACTCATGTTCAATCAATCAACAAGTTATAACAGTTCAAATTCTCTGTTTTTCAATTCTTCATTCATAAAGTAGCTAGCAAATGATATATACCTTTTAATTATGTAAGTCACTTCTACTGAAAGGATAAGTTGATAAGTGCTACTCATGTGACTAATAAAATTTTATGAGCCCTTTGAAAATTCTAAAATGATACTTACATCCAGGAGTAACAAAAAGTTTACAAAATGTAAAATAAAAATCATGGACAATCTATTAAAAATGGTATTTTTATCATTGTAGAATCAAAATAAACATTTCTTGCAACAGAATTGTCAATTGTCCTTATATTTATTTTCCAACTGTAGTAACAGTAAATCTTAGATGAAAGGGATTCCATATCAGAATTTTATAATCATTAATTTTGTTAACTTAGAAACTGTGTTTTTTTTTATGGAAATTGACATTCATCTTAATGACTTAAAGTCAGTTACACTCCACAATGTGAGTGGACCTCATCCAACTAGTTGAAGTCCTGAATAAAACAATAAGGCCATCTTACTTGAGCAATAGGGAATTCTATCAGATTCCCTCAGACTGTATCTGTGAGCTTGGCCTTCCTGGATCCTGAGTCTGCTCTCCCACCTTGCAGACATGGACTTGCCTGTCTCCACATTCTCTGAAAAATCCTATTGAATGTAGTGGTATTGCTTGCTCCATACATAACTTGGCTTCCCTGGTGATAGTTGGTAAAGAAACTGCCTACAATGAAGGAGACCTGGGTTTGATCTCTGGGTCGAGAAGATCCCCTAGAGTAGGAACTGGCAACTCACTCCAGTATTTTTGCCTGGAAAATTCCATGGAAAGAATAGCCTGGAGGGCTACAATCCATGGGGTCACAAAAGAGTAGGACATGATTGAGCGATTAACACTTTCTCTTTTCACTTTCATACATTACCTATCAGAAATTTTGGTATGCTTATCATTCATATGAGTTTTTGAGAGAGCTTTCCTAATTTTTGTTTACTATCATTATCTAATGCTTGAATAGACAAGAAAAAGAGCCAAATTAAAGACAGTTAAGTATGGGGCATTCCATGAATGATGGTGAGATTATATTGGGCAATTTCTTTCAGAAAACATTAAACATAGAACACAACTGTTAAAGACATACATTTGAAAACAGAAGAAAAGGGCGTAAATAGAAACTTGAGAAAAATGTACTCTTAAAAGAGTGCTACTGTATCTAGTTAAACATGCAATCTGGCAGCTCTTTCAGCTTCCCCCTCCTCAGTTCCCATCTGATATTCCACAGCTCTGGTGGCAAACAGCAGTGTTATCAACTTGAGAGTCAGGTGATGGAGTTCAGAACAGTGGAAAAAAGTTAATATTAAAGTGGAATCACTGAACCAAAAATGGCACCTTATGTATTGTGTATAAGCAAACCAAAGCAGATTAATAATTCATTTCTCATCAGAAACAACGGTGACCAAAAACCTTGCACTTAAAATGTAGAAACAAAAATTACTTTCAGCAAACTCTTCTATATTCTGTAAACATATTGTTTGAAAGACAAATTGAAATAATAGCATTTTAAAATTCATTGTTACCAGAGCTGTACTTTAGAAATAGGTAAAATGCTGGAAGCTGAATGGAAAATTATACCAGATGGTAAATTTGATAAATAGGAATAAACAAATAATGCTGTGTATAATATATTTGTCATGAATTATACACACAAATATGTGAATTAATTTATATAATTATATAATTTAGTTATATATTATATAAAATCTATTATACATGTATACACCTGTTCAACTATGTAAAATATAATGATAATAATGTAAAAAAAAACTATAATACTCTATGTTGCTATCATACATAGGTGAAATATAAGGTAACATTATATAGCATTGAGAGAATGTGTTAATTGCAATATATTATTGCAAAGTTCTTATGTTTTACAAATTATTTCTATAGTAAATTCAAATTGGATTGTAATAATATGAAGAAGCATGTTGTAATCCCTAAAGCAACAATTAAAAATTAATTCAAGTAAAAGCTAAGGTCCAGTTGAGCTATTTCAAATCCTAAAAGATGATGCTGTGAAAGTGCTGCACTCAATATGCCAGCAAATTTGGAAAACTCAGCAGTGGCCACAGGGCTAGAAAAGATCAGTTTTCATTCCAATACCAAAGAAAGGCAATGCCAAAGAATATTCAAATTACAGCACAATTTCACTCATCTCACATGCTAGCAAACTAATGCTCAGAATTCTCCAAGCCAGGCTTCAACAGTACATGAACTGTGAACTTCCAGATGTTCAAGCTGGATTAAGAAAAGGCAGAGGAACCAGAGCTCAAATTGCCAACATCCATTGGATCACAGAAAAAACGAGAGTTCCAGAAAAATATCTACTTCTGCTTTATTGACTATGCCAAAACCTTTGACTGTGTGGATCACAACAAACTGGAAAATTCTTCAAGAGATGGGAATACAAGACCACCTGGCCTGCCTCCTGAGAAATCTGTATGCAGGTCAAGAAGCAATAATTAGAATCAGACATGTATCAATGGGCTGATTCCAAATTGGAAAGGAGTGTAGCAAGGCTGTATATTGTCACCCTGCTAATTTAACTTATATGCAGAATGCATCATGCAAAGTGCAGGGCTGGATGAAGCACAAGCTGGAATCAAGATTACCAGGGAAATAACAATGACCTCAGATATGCAAATGACACCACTCTTATGACAGAAAGTGAAAAAGAACTAAACAGCCTCTTGATGAGAATGAAAAATCTGGCTTAAAACTCAACATCCAGAAAACTAAGTTCATGTCAATGGGTCCCATCACTTTATGGCAAATAGATGGAGAAACAATGGAAACAGTGAGAGACTTTATTTTCTTTGGTTCCTAAATAATTGCAGATGGTTACTGCAGCCATGAACTTAAAGGATGCTTGCTCCCTGGAAGAAAAACTATGACCAATCTAAATAACATATTAAAAAGCAGAGACATTGTTTTTCTGACAAAAGTCCATCTAGTCAAAGTCATGGTTTTTACAGTAGTTGTGTATGGAGGTGAGATTTAGACCTGAAAGAAAGCTGAGGACAGAAGAATTAATGTTTTTGAACTGTGCTATTGGAGAAGACTCTTGAGAGTCCCTTGAACTGTAAGGAGATCCAACTAGTCCATCCTAGAGGAAATCAGTCTGGAATATTCATTGGAAGGACTGATGCTGAAGCTGAAACTCCAATACTTTGGCTACCTGATGCAAAGAACTGACTCATTGGAAATAACCTGATGCTGGGAAAGATTGAAGGCAAGATGAGAAGGGGATGACAGAGGATGAGATGGTTGGATGCTATCACCAACTCAATGGTCATAAGTTTGAGCAGTCTCCAGGAGTTGGTGATGAACAGGGAAGCCTGGCATGCTGCAGTCCATGGGGTCACAAAGAGTCGGTCACAACTTAGCAACAACTAAACTGAAAAGCTAAATGATTCAATAAAATTGTAATGGCATATTAAAATATTTGCATAATAAAATAAGAAAAGAATAAACAACCAAATTAAAGATTAAAAAAAATTAAAGCAGTTAGCAAAAATCAAGAATTTTCTATGAACTTTATCAGGAGATGTATTTCAAATATAAAAACATGGATCTTCTAGCTCTCCCCCAATACATAGAAATCTAAAAAGAACATCATATATATTTTGTCAGCTAGGAAATTTGGGGTGATTTACAAGAAATGGCTTTCCTTGAAGCTGTTAGAGTTCAGTTTGAAGAACAACAAATACACTGAAATACAAGGATTACAAATACTTTTAAGACAGGGGGAACACAGGTATAAAACTCATTTGGTCACAGAGTAAGAAAAAGATATGAACACTAGAAAAAATACATAATAGTTAAAAATCTGACAGGAAAAAAAACAAAGCAACAAATACTGTTATTTCCAAAGCAGCAATGAACAGCTACTCAAAAAGAAGAAAAGAAAAGAAAAAAAAAACTCTGTCTTAGAGGAAGGGCCAAAATCATTGTGAAGTCAGATCATGTACAGATTTCTTATCAGTTGGGGATGGGCAAAATCACTGAGAAATCTGCCCTCTTGACACATAGAAACAGGGTCTGCCTAAAACTGAGCCTGGACCAGCAGAACAGAGGCCTTGTCACTGCCCTCTGTCATCAGGCTTGCAAGCACTAAGGAGCCGGGAATTGCAGGGTACCGCAGGAGAAGGGCATGGACAGATACGCCAAGTGTAGGTATGCAGGGAAGGCATAGCCTTGAGGACAGAGCAAGAATCCTGGAGAACACCTGCTCTGAGAAAACAAACTGGACCCCACTCCATGCCAAAGGTAATGCTAGAGCAAGCTGACAGTAGTGTTGCTCTGAGCTAGTGATAGTCAAAACCCAGATCAGTTCCTGACCAGATGAATTACACTGTGCTCAGCTTAGTAGCTTTGTGGTATCTGACTCTTTGTGACCCCACGGACTGTAGCCCACCAGACACCTCTGTTCATGGGGATTCTCCAGGCAAGAATATTGGAGTGGGTTGCCATATCCTTCTCCAGGGGATCTTCCCAACCCAGGTCTCCAGCATTGCAGATAAATTCTTTACTAGCTGAGCTACCAGGGAAGCCCTGGAAGGTGGAAGGTGGAAGGTGAAGATGGAAGGTGGAAGATGAATAGTGTTACCCACATTAATATCCTAGAAGAAAGAGGCATGCCTGTAACTTCAGTTATCACCACTCTATATTCAATGTCCAGTTTTCAATAAAAAAGAAGAAAATGTCACAAAAAATCAGGAAAAATAATCCAACATCTAGAAATAAAAATTCAACATCACTAAACTAGGTTAGATGTTGGAAGTATTAGGCAGTAATTTTAAAACAAAAAGAATGATATGTTCAAAGCTCAAGTGATAAAAATTAGCAACACACAAAAAAATAATGGGGATCCTAGCAGAGAGATGAAACTGAAAAATAATTAAAGAAAATGGTGGAAATGAAAAACACACAAAGTGAAAAATCACTGAGAAATTTTCCCACTTGAGACATAGAGACATGGTCTGCCTAAGAGTGAGGCCGCACCAGCACAGCTAGGAACATGCGCTCCACCCAACATCACCAGGTATTTTAATTATGAAAAATAAATGTTAAGCCAAGGACTATTGCTAAAAATAATCAGGGATATTTCACAATAAAAATGATCAAACAGAAGAAATATGTAAAAGAACATATAACCTTGACATAGAGCTCAACTAAGATCATGGCATCTTGTCTCATCACTTTCATGGCAAATAGATGAAGAAAAAATGTAAAGAGTGACTGATTTATATCCTTGAGCTCTGAAACCACTACAACCAGTGACTGCAACCATGAAATTAAAAGATGCTTGCTCCTTGGAAGAAAAGCTATGACAAACCTAAACAGTTTATTAAAAAGTAGATATATCACTTTGCCAACAGAGGTCCATATAGTCAAAGCTACGGTTTTTCCAGTTGTCACATATGGATATGAGAGTTGGACCATAAAGAATGCTGAGAATGAGTCTGAGCAAATACCGGGAGGTAGTGAAGGACAGGGAAGCCTGGCATGCTTTTTTAGTTCATGGCATCGCAAAGAGTTGGACACCACTTAGCGAATGAATAACAACAACAATCATATCCGACTCTTTGCAAGCCTATGGACTGTAGCCTGGCAGGCTCCTCTGTCCATAGGATTCTCCAGGCAAGAATACTGGAGTGGGTAGCCATTCCCTTCTCCAGGGGATCTTCCCAACCCAGGGATGGAACCTGGGTCTCCTGCATTATAGGAATATCCTTTACTGGCTGACCACTAAGGAAGCCCATACTGTCAGTAAGGGCATTTTAGTAGCCAGCTTTCATGACCACCTTCAATGGTTCCAACCTACCTGTATTAACAATCTGTTCTGCTGCTGCTGCTGCTAAGTAACTTCAGTCGTGTCTGACTCTGTGCGACCTATAGACGGCAGCCTACCAGGCTCCTTTGTCCCTGGGATTCTCCAGGCAAGAATACTGGAGTGGGTTGCCATTGCCTTCTCCAATCTGTTCTTGTCCCCTATAATATTTTTTTCAGAAATGATCTGTATGACCAATAGTATATGCAGAAGTAGTGATATATTATGTCAACTGTAGTCATTCAACTACTGTTTGGCTATTAAAGGCTGTATCATTTCCTCTTTCTCTATGATTTTATTAATGGCAGACACTCAACAAACCAATTTTAAAATGAGTGAATTTTATTTTATGTAAATTATATCTAAATAAAGTTGTTCAATATCACTAGTTAAAAAATAAACTACACTAAATTTCAGGATTTCTATTTACCTAAATACAGAAATAAAGTAGTAAGTGTACAAGACAAGCCACAGGTGGTGAAAGATTCCCAATATCTATGTCTGAAGCAAATATATATCCAGAATAGGCAAATCATTCATACATATCATTAAGGAAAAATAGAATCAACCCAATAAATAATTTAAGGTGCATTAGTATAAGAATATAAATGAACAAAAACAGACCATTTAAATGTTCATTTAGTGAAATGTATTGAACTTGGTATCATTAGTCATCAAGGATGATAAAAGTAAAACAGTATTATCCTACCAAACCTCCCAACAAAATATCCAAGATTAAAAGGATGGAAAATACTTGTGCTATGAAAGATGTAGAACAACTTGAAATTCATAACTTCCTAGTAATAGTAAAAAATTGAGCAACTATTTTGGAAAACTCTTTTTCAGAATTTCTAAAATTTTGATAAAAAGAGATTAAGCACATATCACATGACACAATTTTTATAAATTTCTAAGATAAGCAAATGAACCTATGGTGCTAGATCTCTGGGGGAGAGTGTAACTAAAAAGGTGCTTGAAAGATTTGGGGTCATAGAAGTGGTGTGTATCTTGAGGAGCATAGTGATTTTCTGGGTATATAAAATTACAAGACATCACCAAGCTCAGAAATATATTTTCTTTAGCAATAACAAAGTAAATAGATATTTTATGTTAAAAGACTAAATATATACTCAAGAAATGTACTCTGTATGAGATAACAGATATTTTTCCAATTTTGAACTTTCCTCTAAATGAAGAATAAAGTCAGTAAAAAATGAAAAGGAAAGTCTTTTCTAAAAAATACTGTATGTCTGTGCAGATGGCTATTAAACACATGAAAAGATGCTCAACATCACTCATTGTTAGAGAAATGCAAATCAAAACTACAATGAGATACCACCTCGCACCAGTCAGAATGGCCATCATCAAACTATCTACAAACAGTAAATGCTGGAATGGGTGTGGAGAGAAGGGTACTGTCTTCATTGCCGGTGGAAATGTAAACTGATACAACCACTATGAAAGAAGGTATGGTGAGTCCTTAAAAAACTAGGAATATAGCCATCATATGACCCAGCAATCCCACTCCTAGGTATATACCCTGAGGAGATCCAAATTGAAAAATACACATGTACCTCAATGTTCATTGCAGCACTACTTATAATGGCAGGAACATGGAAGCAACCTAGATGTCCATCAGCAGATGACTGGATAAGGAAGGTGTGGTACATACACACAATGGAGTACTACTCAGCCATAAAAAGGAATACGTTTGAGTCAGTCCTCATGAGATGGAGGAACCTAGAGCCTATTATGCAGAGTGAAGTAAATCAGAAAGAGAAATATAAATATCATACACTTACAAGTATATGTGGAATCTAAAAAGATGATACTGACGAATTTACTTTCAGGGCAGCAGTGGAGAAAAAAAAAAAAAAAAACATAGAGAACAGACCTATTGAGGAGAAGCAAGAGGGTGAGATGTATGGAGAGAGTAACATGGGACTTTACAATGTCATATGTAAAATAGATAGCCAGTGGGAATTTGCTCTATGACTCAGCGAACTCAAACAGAGGCTCTGTGACAATCTAGAAGGGTGGGATGGGGAGGGAGTTGGGAGCGAGGTTTGGGAGGGAGGGAAAATTGATGTACCTATGGCTGATTCTTGATTTATGACAGAAAACCACAAGATTTTGTAAAGCAATTAACCTTCAATTAAAAAAATAAATTAAAAAATTGTATGTCTGTATGCTCAGTCGCTTCAGTTATGTCTGACTCTTTGCAACTCTATGGACTATAGCCCACCAGGTTCCTCTATCCATAGGATTCTTCAGGCAAGAACACTGGAGTGGGTTGCCATGCTCTCCTCCAGGGGAGTCTTCCCAACCCAGGGATTGAGCCCGCATCTCTTGCGTATCCTGCATTGCAGGCAGATTCTTTACCTCTGAGCCACCAGGGAAGCCCCATATGTCCTGTATACAGAATGTTTAAACTCGATGGAATAATATTTATATTTGGTACATTCTGAAAATGGATATTTAATTATCTTATTACAATTTTCATTTATAATAGATTAAAATTTGAGAGAAGTAAAAACTGAGAATAAAGTAAAATTCATGTTAAGTGTAGTTATATGTATAGATATATCAGTTATATGTAGTCATGTTTATAGATAGTACCAAAATTAATATCATTCTAAAAGAAATTCTGGCAATGAACCAAGAAATCATTTTATTTTTATATTCTCTGATATTTACTCGCTTTGATTAAAAGCTGATAATCTTCAGTTATCTCCTTTAATTTGGTTTACATACTACATCAGTTGGGCTTCCCAGATGGCACTAGTGGTAAAGAACCCGCCTGCCAATGAAGAAGATGTAAGAGAGGAGGATTTGATCCCTGGGTCATGAAGATCTTTTGGAAGATCTTCTTGGCAACCCACTCCAGTATTCTTACCTGGATAATCCCATGGACAGAGGAGCCTGGAGGGCTACAGTACATAGTGTTGCAAAGAGTCAAACACGACTGAAGTGACTTGGCATACATGTGTGAACTACATTCATTATTTTAAGATATTTTTTTCTTAAACATCTTAAGATATTGTTGGGGTTTTATTATGCATCAGTCATTCTTATAGAAACATTTTTATTGCAGTTACTTTTCAGAAATTTAACATAAGTTATTGAAAAAGCCCTTTCCTTTAAATGTTTCCTAGCATCAATATTTCTATCATAATCATGGTATCGACCAAATAAATCAGAGATAAATAAAATTGACTCTTAAACAAAAATATAAATTTTATTCTGACAGATATGATCCATGCTTTTAATCTTTAGGAAGTATTTAGAAATAAAAATAAGATGAAGGACAAAAGAACACATTTCCAACCTTAATGCCACATTTTTCATATGATCAGTAAGTGAACATATTAAGTGATGGGGCTGCCAATAAATTAAATAAATATGTTAATAATAGAATACTCATTAAAGAAATGCTTAATAGATATTTTGATTGACAATTAATACATGGGTTCAAAGAATAATTTCTAACTAAAATTGTGATTTTATTGGGCAAAAAAAGTCTATGCATAATACAAAAACTTGTAACATTTCAATAATTTCAATATTACATTCATTGTTGTAATCCTATAGTTGGCTTCTTTCTTTTCTGTTCTTTCAATTCAATACAAATTTTGGGTTTCAGTTTTGTAAGCAATATGAAACTTAGATAAATTAATACTATGAAACTCTATATTCAAGGAAACACTAAGCAATATAATGCTATAGTCACTGTTTTTTTTTCATTATTTGTGACAGAAAGATAAAGAAAAAAAAAATTACAGGTGCAAGTGAATAATAGCCTGTCAAAATGAACAAAGGAAATGAAGATACTTGTAAAGTTGTGTTTTCATTTGAATTATTTATATAAAAAATGAAAAATGAATCTTATTACAAATGATTTATTTTATCTTTGGCACAAAATATGCTGCAATTTCTTAAACATGTGCTCTATTGCTCTGTATATACAAGTAGGCTCTGTTATTGCATTATTTCCAATATGAAAAGAGTAAAAACACACTTGTACTTCAGAAATTCTTCAAAGAATAAAATTGGAGTGCACAACTTATACAAATCTCACTGTGGAAAAGGGTAATAGAATTTTTGTCCATGCCAAAGTGTCTTCCAGGAACAATCAGATCACACATACCTGTTGCTACTAGATCACAAATGACAACTTATTTTCAGCCTGTGATGGGATGAATGGATCAGTACAAGAGGAGGCATGGTAAAGACCTAAACCACTGGATTTGGTCTGCAATACAACTGGGGCATTGCCTTGGGAAATAGTATGAAAGAGTTGTGTGGACTTACTTGATAGGAAAACTATATTCCAGCTATTAGATTGGTAACTATATGAGGCGCCTGAGATGTGTTATTACTTTTGAGTTATGTTAGGAACTAGATATGTAAAATAGTTATACTACAATGAAATTTGTTTCTTTTATTTCTCCCTTTCTTCAAAATTATAATGAATATCCATGGAGATTATATTTTAAATCTTTGAAAATATAAAAAAGAACATTGGTGATTGACCAGTGTATTTATCTTTTGTGGATAAATGTTATAATTTGCCATTAAGGTGTGTTCTATCCATCCACACACTAATTGTAGAGATTGAGATATTTTTCAATAACTCTAGCTTTCAAACAACGCTACACATAAAATTCATTTTTCATACTTGAGAATTGACTATAACTACCTGAGTATGAGAATTCTTTTCTAGGCATTTTCTCCTTGGAAACTGAGAATCAAGAGTATTTTGTGATTGAGGAGTGTACAGACCTCTTGTGCTTTTAAAATCACAAAAGAGAAAAGCTATACATTGCTCTTAAAAAATTATTATATACTATAGCCATCGTTTCCATTAAATCTTACCTGGGAGATTAGGTATTTTGGATCAATTCAGACCATAATGGCTTACCTTCATAGTTTACTGACATAATTAATAGACTGTGACAGGGAAGTTTCCAAGCAAAAGTTCTAAGACTTCATTAGAACATAAACAACTTTGAGGATTTGAATAACTCATTGAGCCATCTTCCTAATAAATGCGGGGATGTATACATCTGATCATATATTCAATTTCCAGTGTTTTACAAAAGTCTGTATATAAAATCTGTATCAGTTACAGTTCTCCAGGGAAAGAAGCAACAAAGAAAGATGGATATAAGTAGATAAATACAGTAATCCAAATCTATGACCTAATTACTAATGCTGAAGAAGCTGAAGTTGAACGGTTCTATAAAGACATACAAGAACTTCTAGAACTAGCACCCAAAAAAGATGTTTTTTTCATCATAAGGGACTGGAATGCAAAAGTGGGAAGTCAAGAGATACCTGGAGTAAGAAGCAAGTTTGGACTTGAAGTGAAAAATGAAGCAGGGCAATGACTAACATATTTTTACCAAGAAAACACACTGGTCATAACAAGCACCATCTTCCAACAACACAAGAGACGATTCTACATGTGGACATCACAGATGGTCAATACAGAAATCAGATTGATTATATTCTTTGCAGCCAAAGATGGAGAAGCTCTAAACAGTCAGCAAAAACAAGATTCGGAGCTGACTGTGGCTCAGAACATGAACTCCTTATTGCCAAATTCAGACCGAAATTGAAGAAAGTAGGGAAAACCACTAGACCATTCAGGTATGACCTGAATCAAATCCCTCACCACTATATAGTGGAAGTGACAAATAGATTCAAGGGATTAGATCTGATAGACTGCATGAAGAACTATGGACAGAGGTTCATAACATTTTTCAGGAGATGGCAATCAAAAGCATCCTCAAGAAGAAGAAAGGAAAAAATGCAAAATGGTTGTCTGAGGAGGCCTTACAAATAACTGAGAAAATAGGAGAAGCAGGAGGCAGAGAAAAGGAAAGATATCCATCTGAATGCAGAGTTCCAAAGAGTATCAAAGAGAGATAAGAAAGCCTTCCTAAGAAATGAATGCAAAAAAGCAGAGGAAAATAATAGAATGGGAAAGGACAGAGATTTCTTCAAGAAAATTAGAAATACCAAGGGAACATTTCATGCAAAGATGGGCAGAATAAAGGACAGAAATGGTATGGACCTAGGAGAATCAGAAGATATTAAGAAGAGGTGACAAGAATACACAGATGATTTAAAAAAAAAAAAAGATCATAATGACCCAGATAACCATGATGGTGTGATCACTCACCTAAAGCCATACATCCTGGAATGCAAAGTCAAGTGGACTTTAGGAAGCATCACTATGTACAGAGCTCATAGAGGTGACAGAATTCCAGTTGAACTATTTCAAATCCTAAAAATGAGTCGTGAAAGTGCTGCACTCAATATGACAGCAAATTGGGAAAACTCAGCAGTGGCCACAGGACTGGAAAAGGTCAGTTTTCATTCAAATCCCAAAGAAAGACAATGTCAGAGACTGTTCAAACTACCACACAAATGCACTCATCTCATATGCTAGCAAAGTATTGCTCAAAATTCTTCAAGTCAGGCTTCAATAATGCATGAACTGAGACCTTCCAGATGTTCAAACTGGATTTAGAAAAGGCAAAGGAACCAGAGATCAAGTTGCCAACATCTGTTGGATCATAGAAAAAGCAAAAGAATTCCAGAAAAGCATCTACTTGCTCTTCATTAACTAGGCTAAAGCCTTTGACTGTATGGATCACAACAAACTGTGGAAAATCCTTCAAGAGATGGGAATACCAGACCACCTTACCTGCCTGCTAAAAATCTGTATGAAGGTTAAGAAAAAAAAGTTAGAACCAAACATAGACCAATGGACTGGTTCCAAATTGGGAAAAGGATATGTCGAGGCTGTATATTGTCACCTTGCTTATTTAATATATCTGCAGAATATATCATGCAAAATGCCAGACTGGATGAAGCACAAACTGAAATCAAGATTGCCAGGAAAAATATCAATAACTTCAGATATTCAAATGACACCACCATTATGGTAGAAAGTGAACTAAGCACCTCTTGATGAATGAAAGTTTAAGAGGAGAGTAAAAAAGCTGGCTCAAAACTCAAAATTCAAAAAACAAAAATCATGGCATCCAGTGCCATCACTTCATGGTAAGTAGATGGGGAAACAATGGAAACAGTAACAGACACTATTTTCTTGGGCTCCCCAAATCACTGCAGATGGTGACTGTAGCCATGAAATTAAAAGACACATGCTCCTTGGAAGAAAAACTATGACAAAACTAGAATGACATATTAAAAAGCTACAAAGGTCCATCTAGTCAAAGCAATGGTTTTTCCAGTAGTAATGTATTGATTTTTGAGCTGGACTATGAAGAAGGCTGAGCGCCAAAAATTTGATGATTTTGATGCACCAAAGATGGTGTTGGAAAAGAGTCTTGAGAGCCCCTTGGATTGCAAGGGGATCAAATGAGTTGATCCTAACGGAAATCAGTCCTGAATATTCAGTGGAAGGCCTGATGCTGAATCTGAAACTCCAATACTTTGGCCACCTGATGTGAAGACCTGACTCACTGGAAAAGACCCTGATGCTGGGAAAGATTGAAGGCAGGAGAACAAGAGGACAACAAGAGGAGATTGGATGGCATCACTGACTTGAAGAACATTAAGTTTGAGCAAGCTCTGGGAGTTGATGATGGACAAGGAAGCCTGATGTGCTGCAATCCATGGGGTCGCAAAGAGTTGGACTTGACTGAGAGACTGAACCGAACTGAAGAACTTGAGTTGGCGGACAAAATTCAAATCCTTGAGAGAGGCCAACGGGCTGGTGTCCCAGGACACCTGGTGTTGCAGTCAACATCTGACAACCAACATAATTTTCTATTTTTGGTAGAGGTTAATCATTTTGTTCTACTCAGACGTTCAGTTGATTGGATGATGCCCATCTACATCATAACAGGTTATTTACCTTCCTTTACTTCACCTCGGTTCAGTACAGCTCAGTCTCAGTCATGTCCGACTCTTTCTGACCCCATGGACTGCAGCATGCCAGGCCTCCCTGTCCATCACCAGCTCCCGGGGTTTAATTAAACTCATGCCCATCGAGTTGGTGATGCCATTCAACTATCTCATCCTCCGTCGATCCTTTCTCTTCCCGCCTTCAGTCTTTTCCAGCATCAGGGTCTTTTCAAATGACTCAGAACTTCACATCAGATGGCCAGAGTATTGGAGTTTCAGCTTCAACCTCAGTCCTTTCAATGAATACTGGAATATTCAATATTCCATTGAATATTTCATTGAATATTCCATTCAATATTCAACTGAATATTCCAATGAATATTGGAACCAGGACTGATTTCCTTTAGGATGGACTGGTTGCTTCTCCTTGCAGTCCAAGGGGATCACAAGAGTCTTCTCCAACACCACAGTTCAAAAGCATCAATTCTTTGGCTCTCAGCTTTATAGTTTAACTCTCACACCCATACATGACTGCTGGAAAAACTGTAGTCTTGACTAGATAGACCTTTGTTGGCAAAGTGATGTCTCTGCTTTTTAATAGGCAGTCTAGGTTGGTCATAACTTTTCTCCCAGGCAGTAAGCATTCATGGTTGCAGTCACCATCTGCAGTAATTTTGGAGTGCAAAAAAAAATAAAGCCTGCCACTGTTTCCCCTGTTTCCCCATCTATTTTCCATGAAGTAATGGGACCAGAGGCCATGATCTTAGTTTTCTGAATGTTGAGATTTAATCCAAATTTTTCACTCTCTTCTTTCACTTTCAAGAGGCTCTTTAGTTCTTCTTCACATTCTGCCATAAGGGTGATGTCATCTGCGTATCTGAGGTTATTGATATTTCTCCCATCAATATAAGCTAAATAAGCAGGGTGAGAGTATACAGCCTTGACGCATTCCTTTTGCTATTTGGAACCAGTCTGTTGTTCCATGTCCAGTTCTAACTGTTGCTTCCAGACCTGCATACAGATTTCTCAAGAAGCAGGTCAGGTGGTATTCCCATCTCTGTCAGAATTTTCTACGGTTTGTTGTGATCTACACAGTTAAAGGCTTTGCCATAGTCAATAAAACAAAAATAGATATTTATCTGGAACTCTCTTGCCTTTTTGATGATCCAATGGATGTTGGCAATTTGATCTCTCGTTCCTGTGACTTTTTAAAAACCAGCTTGAACATCTGGACGTTTATGGTTCACATATTGCTGAAGCCTGGCTTAGAGAATTTTGAGCATTACTTTACTAGCAGGTAAGATGAGTGCATTTGTATGGTAGTTTGAGCATTCTTTGGCCTTGCCTTTCTTTGGGATTGGAATTAAAACTAACCTTTTCCAGTCCTGTGGACACTGGTGAGTTTTCCCAATTTGCTAACATTTTGAGTGCAGCACTTTCACAGCATCATCTTTTAGGATTTGAAATAGCTCAACTGGAATTTCATCACCTCCACTAGCTTTGTTCATAGTGATGCTTCCTAAGGCCCACCTGACTCCACATTCCAAGATATCTGGCTCTAGGTGAGTGATCACACCATTGTGATTATCTGGTTATGCAGATTCTTTTTGTACAGTTCTTTGGTGTATTCTCTTCTTAATATCTTCTGCTTCTGTTAGTTCCATACCATTTGTGTCCTTCATTGTGTCCATCTTTGGGCACAAATGTTCCTTTTGTTTCTCTAATTTTCTTGAAGAAATCTTTAGTCTTTCCTATTCTATTGTTTGCCTCTATTTCTTTGCACTAATCACTGAAGAGGGCTTTCTTATCTTTCCTTGATATTCTTTGGGATTCCTCATTCAAGTAGGTATATCTTTCCTTTTCTTCTTTGCTTTTCCCTTCTCTTCTTTTCACAGCTATTTGTAAGTCCTCTTCAGACAGCCATTTTGCTTTTTTGCCTTTCTTTTTTTGGGGGGATTGTCTTGCTCCCTGTCTCCTGTAGTATGTCATGAACCTCTGACAATTGCTCATCAGGCATTCTGTGTATCAGATCTAGTCCCTTAAATCTATTTCTCACTTCCACTGTACAGTCATAAGGGATTTGATTTAGGTCATACCTGAATGGTCTAGTGGTTTTCCCCACTTTCTTCAATTTAAGTCTGAATTTGGCAATACGGAGTTCATGATCTGAGCCACGATCAGCTTCTGGTTGTTTTTACTGAACGTACAGAGCTTCTCCATCTTTGGCTGCAAAGAATGTAATCATTCTGATTTTGGTGTTGACCATCTGGTGATGTCCATGTGTAGAGTCTTCTCTTGTGTTGTTGGAAGAGGGTGTTTGCTATGACCAGTGTGTTTTCTTGGCAAAACTCTATTAGCCTTTGTCCTGCTTCATTCTGTTCTCCAAGGCTAAATTTGCCTGTCTGTTTCTCCAGGTGTTTTTGTCTTCCTACTTTTGCATTCCAATTCCCTATAATGAAAAGGACCATCTTTTGTTGGGTGTTAGTTCCATAAGGTCTTGTAGGTGTTCATAGAACCATTCAACTTCAGCTTCTTCAGCATTACTGGTCGGGGCATAGACTTGGATTACCATGATATTGAATTGTTTGCCTTGGAAAGGAACAGAGATCATTCTGTTGTTTTTTGAGATTACACCCAAGTACTGCATTTCGGAGTCTTTTTTTGACTATGAAGGCTAATTCATTTATTCTAAGGAATTCTTGCCCACAGTAGTAGATAAGATTGTCATCTGAATTAAATTCACCCATTCCAGTTCATTTTAGTTCGCTGATTCCTAAAGCCTCAACCTTCACTCTTGCCATCTCCTGTTTGAACACTTCCAATTTGCCTTGATTCATGGACTTAATATTCCAGGTTCCTATGTAATATTGCTTTTCACAGCATAGGACATTGCTTCCATCACCAGTCACATCCACAGCTGGGTGTTGTTTTTGCTTTGGCTCCATCTCTTCCTTCTTTCTGGAGTTATTTCTCCACTGATCTCCAGTAGCATATTGGGCACCTACTGACCTGGGGAGTTCATCTTTCAGTGTCCTATCTTTTTGCCTTTTCATACCGTTCATGGGGTACTCAAGGAAAGAATACTGAAATGTTTTGCCATTCCCTTCTCCAGTGGACCACATTTTGTAAGAACTCTCTACCATGACCCGTCCGTCTTGTTTGGCCCTACATGGCTTGGTTCATAGTTTCATTGAGTTAGACAAGGCTGTGGTCCATGTGATTAGATTGGTTAGTTTTCTGTGATTGTGGTTTTCAGTCTGTCTGCCCTCTGTTGGAGAAGGATAAGAGGCTTATGGAAGCTTCCTAATGGGAGAGACTGACTAAGGGGGACACTGGGTCTTGTTCTCATGGGTGGGGCTGTGCTCATTAAGTCGTTAACCCAATTTTCTGTTGATGGCTGGAGCTGTGTTCCCTCCCTGCTACTTACCTGGGGCCCAACTGTGGTGGAGGTAATGAAGATAATGGTGACTTCCTTGAAAAGATCCCACACATGTCCTGCTACACTCAGTGCCCCCAACCCTGCAGCAGGCCACCACCGACCCATGCTTCTGCTGGAGACTCCTGGACACTCACAGGCAAGTCCAGGTCAGTCTCTTGTAGGGTTACTGATCTTTTCTCCTGGGGCCTGGTGCACACAAGGTTCTGTTTGTGCCCTCCAAGAGTCTATTTCCCACTCCTGTGTAAGTTCTGCCAGCTCTATGGTGGGGTTAATGGTGACCTCCTCCAAGAGGGCTCATGCCATACCCATGTCTGTTGCACCCAGAGCCCCTGTCCCTTGGCAGTCCACTGCTGACCTCTACCTCCACAGGAGACACTCAAACACAGTTCTCTCTCAGTCTCTGTGGGGTCCCTGGGTCCTGGTGCACACGAAGTTTGTTTTAGCCCTCTGAGTGTCTCTGGTGGGAATGGGGTTTGATTCTAAATGTGAATTTGCCCCTCCTACCGTGTTTCTGGGGCTTCTCCTTTGCCCTTGGGCATGGGGTATCTCCTCACAGCTGCTCCTGTGCCTACTGTCTTACTGGGGTTTCTCTGACCTTGGGCACAGAGTATCTCCTCTCAGCTACTCGCTCCAGCACCATGCTTCACCTATTAAATATTATGACTTCACCTATTTAATGTTAATTCCATCCACAAATAGCCTTACAAAAACATCCATAATGAGTTTTGACTCATATCTGAGTCAAATATTTGAGCATCAACTCAAATTGACACATCAAATTAATAACCATTAAATCTACCCATTGTCCAGTTGCCACTATATGTATTTTAAATATTTATTTATTTATTGTCACTTTTTCAGAGAATGCAATGTCAACCCACTCCAGTACTCTTTCCTGGAAAATCCTATGGATAGAGGAGCCTAGTAGGCTGCAGTCCATGGGGTCGCGAAGAGTTGGACACAACTGAAGAGACAGCAGCAGCAGCAGCATTGTCAGATTTTAGTTGTGGCATGCAGCCTTTCTAGTTGTGGCCCTCCAGCTTAGTTACCACACCGCATGTGAGACCTTAGTTTTCTGAGCATGGATTAAACCCATGTCACCTGCGTTGCAAAGTGAATTCTTAACTGCTGGACTGCCAGTGAAGTTCCATACCCATATGTCTTTAATCACCAAATAAAAGACAATACAGTCATACTTTGCCTAACATGGTAAAACTTTCCTACACACAAACAAAAGCATACTAACGGTATTTCAATATTTAAATTCAGTACATCTTATGTTACATAATAAGTGGAACAGAAAGGAAAGAGAAAAAATATGCTTGCTTAACATATACAATTACATCACGGTAATCCAAGTCTATGCCCTGATCCGTAATGCTGAAGAAGCTGAAGTTGAACTGTTCTATGAAGACCTACAAGACCTTTTAGAACTAATGCCCAAAAAAGATGTCCTTTTCTTTCTTTTTTTTTTTTTAAAGATGTCCTTTTCATTATAGGGGACTGGAATGCAAAAGTAGGAAGACAAAAAACACCTGGAGTAACAGGCAAATTTGACCTTGGAGTACGGAATGAAGCAGGGCAAATGCCAATAGAGTTTTGCTAAGAGAACACACTGGTCATAGCAAACACTCTCTTCCAACAACACAAGAGAAGACTCTACACATGGACATCACCAGATGGTCAAAACCGAAATCAAGTTGATTATATCCTTTGCAGCCAAAGATGGAGAAGCTCTATACAGTCAGCAAAAAGAGGACCAGGAGCAGACTATGGCTCAAATCATGAACTCCTTATAACCAAATTCAGACTTAAATTGAAGAAAGTGGGGGAAACCACTCGACCATTCAGGTATCACCTAAGTCAAATCCCTTATGACTGTACAGTGGAAGTGAGAAATAGATCTAAGGGACTAGATCTGATAGACAGAGTGCCTGATGACCTGTGGATGGAGGTTTGTGACATACTACAGGAGACAGGGAGCAAGACCATAACCAAGAAAAAAAATGCAAAACAGTGAAACGGCTGTGTGAGGAGGCCTTACAAATAGCTGTGAAAAGAAGAGAAGGGAAAAGCAAAGGAGAAAAGGAAAGATATTCCCATTTGAATGTAGAGTTCTAAAGAATAGCAAGGAGAGATAAGAAAGCCTTCCTCAGTGGTCAATGCAAAGAAATAGAGGAAAACAACAGAATGG
The DNA here is from genome assembly GCF_019320065.1 of Cervus canadensis. Lineage (NCBI taxonomy): Eukaryota > Metazoa > Chordata > Mammalia > Artiodactyla > Cervidae > Cervus > Cervus canadensis. The sequence goes on along the minus strand of NC_057401.1, from coordinate 49,289,102 downwards.
GAAAGACTAGAGATCTCTTCAAGAAAATTAGAGATACAAGGGAACGTTTCATGCAAAGATGGGCTCAATAAAGGACAGAAATGGTAGGGACCTAACAGAATCAGAAGATATTAAGAAGAGGTGACAAGAATACACAGAAGAGCTATACAAAAAAGATCATCATGACCCAGATAATCATGAAGGTGTGATCACTCACACTAACCTAGAGCCAGGCATCCTGGAATGTGAAGTCAGATGGGCCTTAGGAAGCATCACTACGAACAAAGCTAGTGAAGGTGATGAAATTCCAGTTGAGTTATTTCAAATTCTAAAAGATAATGCTGTGAAAGTGCTGCACTCAATATGTCAGCAAATTTGGAAAACTCAGCAGTGGCCACAGGACTGGAAAAGGTCAATTTTCATTCCCATCCCAAAGAAAGGTAATGCTGAAGAATGCTCAAACTACCGCACAATTGCACTCATCTCACATGCTAGTAAAGCAATATGTGAACCGTGAACTTCCAGATGTTTAAGCTGGTTTTAGAAAAGGCAGAGGAGCAAGAGATCAAATTGCCAACATCCGTTGGATCATTGAAAAAGCAAGAGAGTTCCAGAAAAACATGTATTTCTGCTTTATTGACTATGCCAAAGCCTTTGACTGTGTGGATCACAATAAACTGTGGAAAATTCTGAAAGAGATGGGAATACCAGACCACCTGACCTGCCTCTTGAGAAGCCTGTATACAGGACAGGAAGCAACAGTTAGAACTGGACATGGAACAACAGACTGGTTCCAAATAGGAAAAGGAGTCCGTCGAGGCTATATAGCGTCACCCTGCCTTTTTTAACTTATATGCGGAATACATCATGCGAAACACTGGGCTGGAGGAAGCACAAGCTGGAATCAAGATTGCCGGGAGAAATATCAATAACCACAGATATGCAGATGACACCACCCATTATGGCATAAAATGAAGAAGAACTAAAGAGCCTCTTGATGAATGTGAAAGAAGAGAGTGCAAAAGTTGGTTTAAAGCTCAACATTCAGAAAACTAAGATCATGGCATCCGGTCCCATCACTTCATGGCAAATAGATGGGGCAAGAGTGGAAACAGTGGCTGACTTTATTTTTCTGGGCTCCGAAATCACTGTGGATGGTGATTGCAGGTATGAAATTAAAAGACGCTTGCTTATTGGAAGGAAAGTTATGACCAACCTACACAGCATATTAAAAAGCAGAGACATTACTTTGCCAACAAAGGTCCATCTAGTCAAGGCTATGATTTTTCCAGTGGTCATGTATGGATGTGAGAGTTGGACTATAAAGAAAACTGAGCACTGAAGAATTGATGCTTTTGAACTGTGGTGTTGGAGAAGACTCTTGAGAGTCTGTTGGACTGCAAGGAGATCCAACCAGTCCATCCTAAAGGAGATCAGTCCTGGGTGTTCATTGGAGGTACTGATGTTGAAGCTGAAACTCCAATACTTTTGACACCTGATGCGGAGAGCTGACTCATTTGAAAAGACCCTGATGTTGGGAAAGATTGAGGTCAGGAGGAGAAGGGAACGACAGAGGATGAGATTGTTGGATGGCATCACCGACACAATGGACATGGGTTTGGGTGAACCCCGAGAGTTGGTGATGGACAGGGAGGCCTGGTGTGCTGCAGTTCATGGGGTCACAAAGAGTCGGACATGACTGAGTGACTGAACTGAACTGAATATATACAAACAATTATACTTGTAATAGAATAAAGAAGAAACACACGACAATTGCACCTCTCTTTTCTGTAGCTGATCATATAGTTATAGATGATGTTTATAACTACATTTTTCTACTACCCATTGTGTATCCCTCTTGAGCTCAATAAGCACCTCAGCTGGTCATACTTTGCAACCTTAGACAACCAGTCACTTTACTAAAAAAAGAATATCTCTGAGTTAAGTATAAGAATTAAATGTGATAATGAATGTAAGGCATATAAAAAGATATGTTTCATGTTTTTATTGAGCCTCCAGATTTGTTGTAAAATTAAACATTAAATGAATAAACCTATATGTAACACTACATAATTAAAATATTCTTAATAAAAATAAAATGAAGCATCTAACTAAATGGAGAAATTGTTCTGTGCAAGTAACATTTAAGAAGAAATAAGATTTGAATGGAAATTACATAAAGAACTAAGAAGAAAACCATTACAGTAAAATGAACCACATATAAGATCCTAATGCAGAAAAGAACCTAATACATTCAAGGAACTGAAACATATGTTTGTCTGCATCTTGTGAGAGCATAAAACTAAAATTATTCTGGGTTAAGATAACACTAGCTGGTTGTGATGAATAACTATGTGTATGTTGACTAGACTATTCAACCAAATAGTCAGTTGAACCCAGTATTCAATCAAAACCAAAACGTAAATATATGTTATGTTATTTAAACTGTGTTGAGGTAAAAAATATTGAAGCTTTGTCTTTACTGCTTTTAAAATATATAAACAAAAGTGTGCTGAAGTAAAAGAGGGTTTAATTCACTACTCAAGAATTAGAAATTTCCACAACAATCTTTATGCTTACCTTTAATGATTATACTAATGCCAATCCTCTTTATAGGAAAAAAAAGTCATACTGTTGATTATCTCACATCTTTAGCAGTCCTCAAGGTTATAATCACTCTTACATATCTTAAACCTGGAGAAATGCCCAAAGCTTTAGCAGGTCATATATTTTATGCTTGTGTAAGATACTGCTCAGAATCTGTTACACTAAGTCCCTTATGGACGAGCATTCAAGTTGTGAACTTTCAAAAATGCAAACGTGCGTTGGCAAGTCTGTAGGTTGGTTTACGTGTGTGGTGTACATCGTCACATGTGTACCTCCTCTATAAGTGGCTGTGCCTTTTTGTACTTTATTCTGAAGTACTGTACCAAATACAGTATTACAGCGGCTTTATCTCAAGCCCAAGATGTCTGGAAGCAAGCATAAAAGCAAAAATGACGTAGGTGGTATTGCTGAAGAACTGAAGAGATTCATGATTCAGAGAATGGCAAGGGGATTTTCTTTATTTGAGGAAGCACTGTTAGTTTCAAGGCACAAGATGTGAATGCAGAACAGTATGGGAAGGCTGCAGCAGCAGTTTAGAATGCAATCCAATGTTACCCAGTCATCTATGGTGAGAAAAACAAGAGCTAAAAATACTACCCAGACATCACTGGATCCTTTTTTCAAGAGAGTAGGAAGAATTGAATCCAGTAAGGAACCAGAATCTGTGCCATCAATGTCAGGCATGAGTGAAACTCCTGCTTGCTCTCTGTCTCCTATTGCTGACAATCCTTCAACTCTACCATCTCCCCGCACATCCTGCTCCTCTAGTTAGTAATTCTTTTTGCCCATTCACTCAATGCCAATCCCTGTGTACCAACTGCTATACTGTACTGCTGCACTTTTCAAGGTACTATACTATAAGATTAAAATGTCTTCTGTAATTTTTATGTTTGTTTTTATGTACTATTTTTATGAAAATATATTATAAACCTATTATAGTACTATATAGCTTACTTTTAGTTGTATACCTAAGAATAACTTCATTGAGCTCATTTGCAAATTGGACTTACAAACATGCTATTGGAACAGAAGTCATTTGTATGTAGGGAACTTACTGTATCTGCACTTGCCCTCACTTTGTTACTGGGCAAGTGGAATTCCATTTTACTCCAGAAAGACAAAGACACCTAGATCTTAGAGAAAATAAAGTCCCGCACAGCCCTAGGGGTTGAATCATGATTAGTTGAAGCCAGTAATAATAATCCCATTCTATATGTTCAGTGGTTAATCTAACGGTGCTTGTATAATTCAGTGCTAGTAATGAGGAAAAATCAGCTTTATTAGCTATTAGAAAGAAAAAAAAAAAACTTCCCAAGGCAAATCTTTGAGAGAAATTATCTTTACACTCTGCCCTTTCTTACTACTATACACTATAAGGTGAATGTTTAAACCAGAATCTTCTAAAGAATGCATAAAAAGAATGATGTAGATGTGATTGTTGAGTAGCTGAATCAGAGATGCAACCAACCTCCAGCAATGTTAAAGGGACATCTTATAATTTGTGACAGTCTTATCTTTTTATCAAAAGTTTGAAAAATTTGCAGACTTTTATGTTGCTGCTAACAGAAGGGAAATGTTGTTTCAGAAACTATCTAATCCATTTTTCAGAATTATACATTTTGACAACTAAGCAAAGACAGTAAAGATGAGCCCTTGGTCTCAAAATGTGTGTTTAGGGCTATGATCTAGAGAAACACTGTCCGTTATATTTAAGCTATTCACATATCAACTGTAGTCAAAATTTTACTAAATGGGGTTGTTTTTGTGGAGCAAACACATTGTTATGCCAGAAAAAGTTGTGAAAACTTTGACTACATTACATGAAGCTGATTAGGGGATTCTTCACTTGAAAGTATCAGCTAAACTTGCCTGGCAATGTGGAAGTTAGCCATAAACTGAAAAAAAACATATATATATAATACTTTGTAGGCCGCATGCCCTGACAAAAGCATCTAATTTTCTCATGGAAAGGGATCAAGCTTGCTTGGTTAGAGGGCATGTTAATTATTTGGGACCACATCATGCAGAGAAAATTGAGTCCTTCACAAAGTGACTTCTGTGTTCCACATAAAGCCCTGTGGCAGCAACGATAGGCCCACATCACATAATGAATTGGAACCATATCTGAGCTATCACTATTGTCCCACATCATTTCAAGTCTGTTTTAAGGGTGTGACAGATAAGGCAATCCAAAGGGAGTTTTTGGTGAAAATTCGACAGCAGCATCCATTATGTATCTTACTGTTCATCATGCCTAGAAATGCACTTTGATGGTAGAGAGTACATCTTCCTTGTTCAGTGCAGTATCCCCAGTGTTTTTAATGATAGCATCTGATGCATGATAAGTCCTGTTGAGTGAATTATTAGTCTGTATAGCATGCCCTATTATAAAGTGTTCTGGGTGTACCTGCGTAAATAATGAAGTAGGTGTGTAAGATATAGATGATTATTTATACATAACCTTATTATTTATATTATAAGCACTACATATTATAACCACTACCCTCCATGACTCTCTTTCATTCTTTTTCTTGAACTGTAGAATCATTGAGATTGAATTTCTTACTCTAAAACAAAAGAGAAGTCATTTTCTTTTACTTTAAAGAATATGTAAATTGCAAATACAGTGTGCAAGTAATTAAGTAAATAAAACATACACATGTTAAAGCATTAAGTAATGGTAGGCAACCAAAGGAAAAATAAACCAATGGGAGTACATTAAACTAAAATTTCTGAGCAGCAGAGACCCATGAACTGAGTGAAAAAAGTCTACCAAAAGAGATAGCATATTTACATACTCTATCTATGACAATGAATAAATATTCAAAATGTAAAAGGCACTTTTACAACTCAGCCTCATTCTCACAAACCTGGATGAAAAATGGGCAAATGTCTAGAAAAGATATTTTCCAAGAAACATCCAAATGTCCTTCAGATTAAAAGATGTTCAACATCAATAAACATCATTCCAGAAAATGCAAATCAAATCACCCCAAGATATTACCTCACATGTGTTAGTATGGCCACTATTAAAAAAAAAAAGTATTAATAGGATAAGGAAAAATTAGAATCCTTGTACACTGCAGGTAGGAATGCAAAATAAAACATTTATTATAGACTACAGTATGGAGTATATATAAAAAATAGAACAACAACAAGGTCTAGCAATAACACTTCTCAGTATTTATTAAAAAGTATTGAAATCAGAATCTTGAAACATCTGCATTTTGATGGTCACTGTAGCACTATTCACAATAGCCAAGATATGGAAACAACTCCAGTGTGCACTGACAGATGAATGGATAAAGCAAATGTGGACACACACATTAGCACATTATTATTCATCCTTTAAAAAGAAGGAAATCCTGCAATATGCAACAATATGAATGAACCTAGCGGACATTATGCTAAGTGAAATAAGTCAGTCACAAAAAAAGGACAGATACAGTATGATTCCATTTATATGAGGTATCTAATATAGTCAAACTCATAGAAGCAGAGACTAGAATGGTGCTTGCCAGGGGCTATTGCTGTGGTTGTTTAGTTTCCAAGTCATGTCCAACTCTTTTGGGACCCCAAGGACTATAGCCCACCAGGCTCCTCTGTGCATGGGATTTCCCAGGCAAGAAGACTAGAGAGGGCTGCTATTTCCTTCTCTAGGGGATCTTCCTAACCTTGGGTCAAACCTGTATTTCCTGCACTGGCAAGCATATTCTTTACCATTGAGCACCAGGGAAGCCCACCAGTGGCTATGGGCAGAGGTAAATGGGGAATAATTATTCAATGAATATGAAGTTTCAGTTGACCAGGATGAGTAAGTTCTAGGGGTCCGGTGAACAACATCCAACCTGTAGCTAACAATACTGTGCTGTGAAATTAAAGTGCTGTTAAAAGGGCAGCTATCGTGTTAACGGTTCTAAATACAATAGAAACCTAAATATGCTAAGATAAAAATGAAAAAATAATGTCCATTAAGTGGAACATACTGTATTTCATGAGGCTAAAATAAATATATTTGGTTCCTTTACTAGGATTTGAATATCTTGTGGTGCTAGATGGTATAATCATAGAAATGAGAAGTCATGGTTAACAAAGTATGACCACTAGGTATTTTTGGACTAACATTGAAGATACTTGCCATCTCTCCAAATGTAGATGTCAGAGTTACTGAAATTAATTTATTTATCCATTCCTTCAGAAAATACTATATGCATGTATATGTATGAATTGATTGATTGTCTGGACATTGTCTTAAGCACTGGGGTTAGAGAAAGAACTGATTCAGAGAGAAACATCTTTTCATCCAGAGAGAGAAGCTGATATTAGGTTGTCAAAACATGGGAATGAGAATATGCTGAGATGCAAGAAGATGCAAACAATGTTAATTATTGCTGAAAATTTAGATAATGTAAGAACCCAAAAGCGCCCTTGAATTTAGAAACATATAGGACCCTGTTGACCTTAGCCAGAGCAATATATCTATATCTATATCTATGTATCTATCTATCTGTCTATATAAATGGAGGTGGGGATCGATTATGATTGTCCAAAATTTGAGCATTTTATACTGGCAGCTCTAAATCATAGTTTGATTAGTTAATGACACAATTGACGGTTAAAATAGTCAAGGAGGCAGAGGTATAGCCCTATTTTTCCTTCAGCTTCTTGATATGTGATACCTGGATGCACTGCGAACTGAATTCTGGCGTGGAGAACAAATAAAATATGCAACCAATTACGTAAACCAAACATCAAAAATGATGACCTTTCAATTGCTAGATAAAATGGCACAAATCCCAGCTTGGGTCAAAGCGTCCTAGAAGAGAAAATTAGGCACTATACTCTGAAAATTACTTTTTAGCAACTAGTTTATTACTCCAGTGCTTCAGATTAATGTTTTTTTTTTTTTCATAGTAATTAATGAACAATGTTAGTTAATGACTCAGCATTTATCTTGTACAAATAGAACGAGCAACTTCAAGTATATTAATGTCAAACATCATATTGATTACTTGATATTTTTTATTCCAGTTTCCAGCAAAATTAAAAGAAAAAAATGTCTTTGGAATTATAGGTGTCCTGGAGTTATTTTAGTGAGACAGCTTTTCTCAACATAGAATATTATGTACAGGTAATTTATATAATAAATCAATTGATATTGACTATATAAACATGATATTTTAATATATTGTATATACATTATTTTATATGGAAATGTATGAACTTATTAAATATAATGTAACCTATATATGTGTGGAAAATTTGAAATATAATCACCTATTTTTGACTAGGAAATTAATATCTAGTAAATATAATAACTGTTTTTCCTAAATAGTTGAAAGTAGGATATAAAAGTGTTTGAGTGTTATGTTAGCCACTCAGTCGTGTCTGACTCAGCAACCCATGGACTTGTAGCCCACCAGGGTCCTCTGTCCATGGAATTCTCCAGGCAAGAATACTGAAGTAGGTTGCCATTCCCTTCTCCAAGGGATCTTCCTAACCCAGGGATGGAACTCACATCTCATATCTCTCCTGCATTGACAGGAAGGTTCTTTACCTTATGAGCTGCCGGGGAAACCCAAAAGTGTTTGACTTGGCTAGCTATTTGATTAGTTTTTTCTGCGAAACCACCTGTAATTCTAACGTTTCATTTCTCTTAATTTTTTAATGAATAAGAGTATATGTAAATACAGCAAATATTTCTCTTGTTTCTATAGTTTATGTTAACTATAGTTTATTAGTTATGAATATTTATTATATCATGTCCCCTCTACTGACATGTGCAAGTTAAAGTTAAGTCGCTCAGTCATGTCTGACTCTTTGCAACCCCGTGGACTGTAGCCCACCAGGCTCCTCCGTCCATGGGATTCTCCAGGCAAGAATACTGGAGTGGGGTGCCATTTCCTTCTCCAGGGGATCTTCCTGACCCAGGGATTGAACCCAGGTCTCCTGCATTGCAGGCAAACGCTTTTAACCTCTGAGCCACCAGGAAAGACCTATTGACATGTAAGTTACATATATTTTTATAATTATTTCTTTCTTCTTTTTATTGTTAAGCATGTATTTCCAATTAGCCAAATCCAGTACTAGTTGGTACATTTCTTTTTGTTCCAGAATAATGCAAGGGACATGAAAAATTTATATTTAGCTCACTCTATTAAACCAACATGTCTTTGTCATTCTGTATTTCAGTAATGAATGTTTTATTTAATTTCCACAGCATACTATAAGGCAGTCATAATTAATTTAAATTTACTGACATGGTTTCTATTTCCACTGCACTTCTTTCTTTTCTGATCTTACTTTTGTGCTGTTTAATCCTGTTTCTGTGACATTTTATCTTTGTGTATCTCTGGTGTTAGGATTCTCCTTGGTACTGGCTTGCTCTCAAAATTTCACTCAGATTTTCTTCCCATAATATCTCTATTTCAAGATGTGAGCTGCTCATGCTGATGCTTCCCAGGTGGTGCAGTGGTAAAGAATCTGCCTGCCAATGCAGGGGAAGGAAGAGACACGGCTTCAATCCCTGGGTCAGAGAGATCCTCTGGAGGAAGAAATGGCAACCCACTCTAGTATTCCTGCCTGGAAAATTCCAGGGACAGAGGAGCCTGACTGATTACAATCCATGGTGTTGCAAAGAGTCAGATGTGACGGAGCACACATAAGCATGCACGGCAACACCTCTATTTCAAGATAAGAATTATTATTTTATTATTTAATAAAATATTTCATTAAAATATTATTCTGTTCTTTTATGTTTCAGTTACCTAACAAAATCATTTTATATTTTATCTCCTTTATAATTCCAGTATCTGAAATTCCTACAGATCTACTGTCTGTTAGTCTTGCTGGTTGTTATTTAAAATTTAGTTTCTCATTGGCATAGTCACAGTAATGGTGTGTGGAAGTACATTTAAAACATGTCTTCAAGTATTGAAGTATTGAACTTCCAAGTATTGAACTTATTCCAAGTAATGTTATTTTCCTTCTGATATAATGTATTTGCTTATTCCACACATCCTATGGACAAAGGAGCCTGGCAGGCTACAGTCCATGGGGTCGCAAGAGTCAGACACAACGTGGCAACTAAACCACAACCATTTCAGACATCTCAGACCATTAATAAACAAAGATCATCATATTTTAATTTCAAGCATGAAAGTAATTCAAAGCTAGTTTTTGGTTAACTGACAGAAAATTCATGCCAAACTCCTTCAGGGTCGCGAAGTAATGATTTTGGTGGTGGGGGTTAGCAGAAATCCCCTGCATGGATGAGTCTGGTTTTCAAATTTTGTTCCTATATTCCTGTGAGGCTCTTAAAAGCACGTCTCAGGCAGTCTGCTGCCTCTTTCGTAAAAGTCAAATGTATACTGGGGAAAAATGGTTCCTAATCCTGGATTCAGATCGCAGAATGTGTGTTGTTTTCTTCCCTGGGAAGATGGCCTAGACATTCTTGAGTATTTTGTTATCTCTTTGATTCCTACAAGCAGATTTTAAAAATACCTATATTGTCAAGGTTTCTTAATTGCCTTCAGTAGAATTGATCTCAATGATCTGATCTACCATTAACAGTTGTAGAAATCTTACATATTCTTTGTAGGATAAAAGAATCTGCCATTTGACTCTGTATAATAATAGGGCAAAGAAAATAAAAGAACTTTGATAAAAATAACTTGAAAAGGAAACTTATTTCAGAGTCTGCTTTTCTTGTAAGTTCTCAAGCATGTGTCTGTAATTGAACCATTTTATGTTTTTCACAATAGCCAATCTAATGTTTTATATGCAAAGATACATTTCATGAATATAGGCAAGTTGATATATTAATATCATATATTGTGAAAGTTTTAAAATCTTTGTGCATTATTATTATATCACATGGACAAATTCAGTCCATTAACTTTCATTAAATGTCATGATATTTTCAATAAAGAAAATATTAGAACTTAAAAAAGTAGGAACTTTAATAATTAAATCTACTTAACTGAATTTGCCTGCTGCAGTCCATGGGGTTGCAAAGAGTTGGACATGACTGAGCGACTGAACTGAACTGAACTGAAATTAATTTCCTATGCAGCTCAAGAAGAAAAAAAATAGATATATATATATGTATATATGTATATATAAAAAAATTCTATGTATTTTGGTGGGTGGTTCTTCATACCTAGTAGCAAAATAAGCTTCAGAACTATCATATGATTAATATTTCTTTTTAAAAAATCAAACAAATTATTTTTTGAGATTTGCTGTTGTTCAGTCACTCAGTCATATCTGACTCTTTGCAAGCCCATGGATGGCAGCACGCAAGGCATCCCTGTCCTTCACCATCTCCCTGAGTTTGTTCACACTCATGTCCATTGAGTTGATGATGCCATCCAACCATCTCATCCTGTGATGCTCCCTTCTCTTCCTGCCCTCAATCTTTCCTAGCATCAGGATCTTTTCTAATGAGTTGGCTCTTTGCATCAGGTGGCCAAAACATTGAAGCTTCAGCTTCAGCATGTCTTTTCCATGAATATTCAGATTGGGTTTCCTTTAGGATTGAATGGTTTGATCTCCTTGCTGTCCAAGAGACTCTCAAGAGTCTTCTCCAACACCACAGTTCAAAAGCATCAGTCTTTCAGCACTCAGCCTTCTTTATGATCCAAGTCTCACATCCATACATGACTGCTGGAAAAACCATAGCTTTAATTATATGGACTTTTGTCAGCAAAATGATGTCTCTGCTTTTTATTCATAATACGTTATCTAATTTTGTCATAGCTTTCCTTCCCAAGGAGCAAGTGTATTTTAATTTTGTGGCTATAGTTACTGTCTGCAGTGATTTTGGAGCCCAAGAAAATAAAATCTTTTACTGTTTCCATTTTTCTCCCTTCAATTTGCCATGAAGTGGTGGGACTGGTTGCCATGATGTTAGTTTTTTGAATGTTGAATTTTAAGCCAGCTTTTTCAGTCTCCTCTTTTACCCTTATCCAGAGGCTCTTTAGTTCCTCTTCATTTTCTGCCTTTAGGGTGATTTCATCTGCATGTCTGAGATTACTGATATTTCTCCATCTAAACTTGATTCCAGCTTATGCTTCATCCAGCCTGGCATTTTGTATGATGTACTCTCCATGTAAGTTAAATAAACAGGGTGACAATACATTGCCTTGACATACTCCTTTCCCAATTTGGAACAAGTTCATTGTTCCATATCTGGTGCTAACTGTTGTTTCTTGATCTGCATATAGGTTTCTCAGGAGGCAGGCTAGGGAGTCTGATATTTCCATCTCTTTAATAATTTCCCAGTCTGTTGTGATCCATACAGCCAAAGGCTTTAGTGCAGTCAATGAAGCAGAAGTAGATGCTTCTCTGGAATTCTCTTGTTTTTTCTATGATCCTATGGGTACTGTCAATTTGATCTCTGGTTCCTCTGCCTTTTCTAAATCTAGCTTGACCATCCCTGAGTTCTCAGTTCATGTACTGTTGAAGCCTAACTTGATGGATTTTGAGCATTATCTTGTTAGCATATGAAATGATCACAGTTGTGTGTTTGCACATTTTTTTGGCATTATCTTTCTTTGGGATTGGAATGAAAACTTGACATTTCCAACCCTGTGACCACTGCTGAGTTTTCCAAACTTGCTGACATATTGAGTACAGCACTTTAAGAGCAGTAAAGGAGTAACCATGTACTATATAGCTGTCCTTACAATATTTTCATAGTGCGTGGTGCATTCGTTCATAGTTCATAGACCAAGAGTATCACTTACACCTGCTGACTTATCGGAAAGGCAGATTCTCTGAACTCACTCCAAACCTATCCAATCAGAATCTCTGATTAGAAACAAAAATCTGATGATTTAAAAAATACATTTTGAGAAATATTGCCAACCAATTTCAAATAAAAGAATAAGTAAATTAAACTGTTTATTATGGATAGAAATTCAACCTATATCAATAAATTATTTTCTGAGTACATTTTATTTGAGAAACAAAGCATTATTTCATCCACTACACTAATATAATGTTATAGAAAGAGATTTAGACACATATCACATCCTTAGATATATTGGAAACAACATCAAATTGTGTCTTTCTCTGTAAATCAAAAGGAACTTGAATTGTTCAAGTTCCTTTTTATTGTTGGTGACAATAAAATAATTTGGAGTGATATAACCACATATCAAATTTATGTTTTTCAACTGTATGTATTGAATTGTGATATTGAAAAGTGTGTAATATAATAGAAGCTGTCCTCTTTATTTCTAAAAGTAGAAATTCTTTTGAGAAAGTAACTGAATTAAAATGCTCATGTGTTAGGCATGGCATTCTTGTTTAAAAAAAAAAAAAATCAGGTTACCTAAAGGAAAAGACATTAAACTTGTTCTCAGGCACATAGCCAGAAGGATTTTCTTGCTCAGTTACTTATCAGTTTATGAGTTTGAGCAAGTCGTCCAGCCTGAACCTCTATGTGACTAGACTCACTATAACATCATGTGATTAGATGATGCACAGACTTTATTTAACAGAAAATATTTGAGGATTTAGAATTTCAGGTTCAAGAGAGTGATATCATTGAAAGTCAAGATATATGGGGCAATTTAAAGCCAGGTTTATCTGAAAGAAGAGACTCCTTTGGATTAATACCCCTAACACTGTTACATCTTAAAAAGCTGAAAGTCTAGAAGGGCATAGCATGCAAAAGCACACGCTTAGTCGTGTCGAACTCTTTGCGACCCCATGGACTGTAGCCTGCCAGGCTCCCCTGTTCATAAAATTCTCCAGGCAAGAATACTGGAGTGGGTTGACATTTCCTACTCCAGGGAATCTTCCAGATCCAGGGATGGAATCCACATTTCCCACGTCTCTTGCGCTGGCAGGCAATTCTTTACCACTGAGTCACCTGGGAAGCCTGGAAGTGCATGAAAGAAAGAAAGTGTTAGTTGCTCAGTTATGTCCAACTCTTTGTGGCTCCATGGACTGTAGCCCATAAGGCTCTTCCAACCATGCAATTTTCCAGGCAAGAATACTGGAGTGGGTTGCCATGCCCTCCTCCATATATATATACATATATACATATATGTGTGTGTGTATATATATATGTACACACTTAGAATAATAATTCTTCTAGTTTAAAATGACCTCCAATTAATTTGTTTTGTGGTTAAATATCAGTCAGTTGTACCTCAAATTGTCTATGAAGACCAAGTCTTCTCATGAAGCTATCTGGCTGTACATCTATAGCAACTTGGTGATCTTGGGTCCACATGTTGCTTTTAGGTGCTCCACTAGTCTCAGGTTTAAGATGATCTCGTCCCTGTATGTCCAGGATCCATGCCCACAAAACATTATTTTTCCTACCTAATATTTTTTTTAAATGTCATCACCCATTTATAATATTAGAGGTCTATACCTACCTGCATGTAATGGCACTCTGTGATTTTCTTATTCTTACACCAAAACTTTTCTGGTTAACTAGTTGCTTCATGTTTCTACATCCCCATGTTAAAGTAACTGTTTTGTATGTTGGGGTGCCTTAAGGTTAGGATTAAGGCTAGGGTGTACAATGTAGTGATTCAATATTTCTATACATTTCAAAATAATGACCACAATAAATTCAATTTCCATCTCTCACCATAAAAAACATTACATAATTTTTGTCTTTATTCCCCACACCATACATGTCATAACTGTGACTCATTCATCATGTAACTGAAAATTTGCATCTCCTGATCTCCCTCACCTTCTTGCCTCCTTTTCCCAGCCACCTCCCCTGCGGCAAGCACCTTTTTCTGGGTTTATGACTCTATTTCCTTTTCTAAAAAATATTTATTTATTTGGCTGTCTCGGGTCTTAGTTGTGGCACATGGGCTCTCTATCTGTGGCACACAGGCTCCAGAGCCTGTGGGCTTAGTAACTCCTCGACATGTTGGATGTTAGTTCCCCCACCAAGAATTGAACCCACATCCCCCTGCACGGCAAGGTGAGTTCTTAACCAGTGGACCATCAGTGACGTCCCATGACTGTGTTTCTATTGTTATATTTGTTTGTTTGTTTTAGATTCTGCATATAAATGAAATCATACAGTATTTACCCTTCTCTAGTGAATCTCTATAATAACTACTATTGGAAAAAATTATTTAAGTGATAGTCCATGGCATGTGTTTTGAAATATAGATAATTAATAAGTGAATATAAGTGGGAAAGATATATTTTTTTTCCTGGTAAAAATCAAAATGAGTAGAAAAATAGCACAATGCAGATAGTAAGCTGCACTGTTTTGTTAGGAGTCACCCTGAAATGTAATTTTGAGAATAAAATGTAACCTGGCTTGTGGCTTGAATTTAGTATCTCTAAAACTCATGTTTCCTTAATATTAATAATTAAAATTGTGATATTAGTGGGGTTTCTTCCTAACTCCAGGGTTATTTCGTTATAAAATAAATAAACAAGATGGAACTATTTCTTCACTGGAAAGCTCCCACTTAAATGTAAACTGTGAATTCCCCAACTTTAATAGGGCAGGAAGTATTATTGCTTTATATAAAAAGAGTGGTTTTATACATGATATAGATCTTTTCATATACAACTGTTATACATTTTAAAGTCTTTGACTACTTTATAAGGCAGTTTAAATATTTTACATATTAAAGGAAAATTTATATGATACTCATTAATTAACATCTTCTGCCAGTCATTTAAGCAACAGTGGGTATTTCCACAATAACTGCCCACATGGAAGTTATCTATTAGCAAGCGAGGAAAGGAAAAAGTAAAAATCATAACTTACATAGTGACTTAATGTAGAAAATTTAATATGGGATAAATTACTATGGGAAGTGGTTCAGTTTAGAACTAGAAGGATGGTGATCCTCACTGAAAGGTGATTTTCATGCAAAGTTGGGGAAATATGAAGAAAAAAATACTATGTGTCTCTGATTCATGGATATTTCAGGCAAAAGGATAAGGAAGAGCAGAAGCCCTGAGGTGGGAAAGAGTGAAGAGTGTCCTAGGAACAGTGCTAAGGCCCATGTGACTCATCTGAGTGAGACAAAGAATAGCAGGGAGAAAAGTGAGAAAGAAGGAAGGACAGATGGTTTAATGCCCTTCTGCTCATTGCAGAAGTGTTGCTTTTTGTTATTTGTAGAGATAGGAAACAATTGGGGAACTTTGAGCTGAGGAGTATAGGACAATGTATTTTGCTTGGTCAGTTGAAGTGTTGTATTGAGAATAACATGAAAGTATTCAAGGGTACTGGGAGCTGACTGTGGCTCAGATCATGAAATCTTTATTGACTAATTCAGACTTAACTTGAAGAAAGTAGGGAAAACCACTGGATCATTCAGTTATGACTGAAATCAAATCCCTTACTATTATACACTGAAGGTGACAAATAGATTCAAGGGATTAGATCTGATAGAGAGTGCCTGAAGAACTATGGATGGAGATTCATGACATTGTACAGGAGGCAGGGATCAAGACCATTCCCCCAAAAAAGAAATGCAAAAAGGCAAAAGGGTTGTCTGAGGAGGCCTTACAAATAGCTGTGGAAATAAGAGAAAGGAAAGGCAAGGGAGAAAAGGAAGGATATACCCACTTGAATACAGAGTTTCAAAGAATATCAAGGAGAGATAAGAAAGCCTTCCTCAGTGATCATTGTAAAGAAATAGGGGAAAACAATAGATAGGGAAAGACTAGACATCTCTTCAAGAAAATTAGAGATACCAAGGGAACATTTCAGGCAAAGATGGGTTTGATAAAGGACAGAAATGGTATGGACCTAACAGAAGCAGAAGATATTAAGAAGAGGTGGCAAGAATACACTGAAGAACTATACAAAAAAGATCTTAATGACCTAGATAATCACAATAGTGTGATCACTCACCTAGAGCCGGACATCCAGGAATCTGAAGTCAAGTGAGCCTTATGAAGCATCAGTAGCAACAAAACCAGCTAAGGTGATGGAATCCTAGTTGAGCCATTTCAAATTCTAAAAGATGATGCTGTGAAAGTGCTGCACCCAACATGCCAGCAAATCTGGAAAACTCAGCAGTGGCCACAGGACTGGAAAGGGTCAATTTTCATTCTAATCCCAAAGAAAAGCAATGACAAAGAATGTTCAAACTACCTGACAATTGCACTCATCTCACACACTAGCAAAGTAATACTCAAAATTCTCCAAGCCAGGCTTCAACAGTACATGAACCAAGAACTTCCAGATGTTCAAGTTCATTTTAGAAAAGGCAAAGGAACCAGAGATAAATTGCCAACAGTTGGATCATGAAAAAAACAAGAGTGTTCCAGAAAAACATCTACTTCTGCTTTATTGACTATGCCAAAGCCTCTGACTGTGTGGACCACAACAAACTGTAGAAAATTCTTAAAAGTATTAGAATACCAGACCACCTGACCTGCCTCTTGAGAAATCTGTATGCAGGTCAAGAAGCAACAGTCAGAACTGGACATGGAACAACAGACTGGTTCCAAATAGGGAAACAAGTACGTCAAGGCTGTATATTGTCACCCTGCTTATTTAACTGATATGCAGAGTACATCATGAGAAATGCTGGGCTGGATGAAGCACAAGCTGGAATCAAGATTGCTGGAGAAATATCAATAACCTCAGATATGCAGATGACACCACCCTTATGGCAGAAAGGGAAGAAGAACTAAAGAGCCTCTTGATGAATGTGACAGAGTGAAGTGAAAAATTTGGCTTAAAGCTCAACATTCAGAAAATTAAGATCATGGCATATGGTCCCATCAGTTCATGGCAATAGATGGGGAAACAATGGAAACAGTGTGAGACTTTATTTTTTGAGGTTCCAAAAACATTGCAGATGGCAACTGCAGTCATGAAATTAAAAGACGCTTGCTCCTTGGAAGAAAATTTATGACCAACCGAGACAACATATTAAAAAGCAGAGACATTACTTTGCCAACCAAGGTCCATCTAGTCAAACTATGGTTTTTGCAGTAGCCATGTATAGATGTGAGAGTTGGACTATAAAGAAAGCTGAGGACAGAAGAATTGAGGTTTTTGAACTGTGGTGTTGGAGAAGACTCTTGAGAGTCCCTTGGACAGCAGGGAGAGCCAACCAGTCCATCCTAAAGAAAATCAATCCCGAATATTCATTGGAAGGACTGATGCTGAAGCTGAAACTCCAATACTTTGGCCACTTGATGCGAAGAAGTGACTCTTTTGGAAAGACCCTGATGCTGGGAAAGATTGAAAGTGGAAGAGAAGGGGAAGACAGAGGATGAGATGGTTGGTTGGCATCACCAACACAATGGACATGAGTTTGAGTAGGCTCCAGGAGCTGCTGATGGACAGGGAAGGCTGGTGTACTGCAGTCCATGGGTTTGCAAAGAGTGGGACACGACTGAGCGACTGAACTGAACTGAGTCAAGGGTAGAATTGGGGGTCCAGTGAGTAGATGTTTTATCAAACTTTGGAGCAGTAGCAGTCGTTTTACACTTCTGATCATTACCAAACTCATAAGACAAGGTAAGATTTATTGAGCACCAGATATGTATAGCTAAAGAGGACAAGGATAGAGCATGCTTAATTGTGGGAACCATATTTTAGTGTTTTCTCAGGAATATCTCCTGGAATTTAATCTGACTCATTCTCTCTTCCTTGCCAACTCTTCACCCCACCCCTTGTCCCCCTGTTCTTACCTTAAGTTAGATATCCTAACTGACAGGTCAGCATTAGCAAGATGTTATTCCACACACAGAATAAATGCCCTTATCTCAAAGACCTTTCTTTTTGACTCTCATGTGATTACCTCTGGACTTCCAGGAGGAAGCCTCCTTAATCCCAGAATTACCGTCTTTGTCTTGCTTTACTGCACTTAGTTAAAGATTACAAGATAAATTACCAATAAAATATGCAGCCAGAGTTTTATCCTCACTTCTCTCTAAGCCTCCCTGTGTTGTCTCTCATAATCCTGTGTTTGTGAGAATTATTCAGTGTGAAACTGCCACTCTTAATGGCAGCCTGGTGGGAGACATGGGCTCTACCCTGGGATGTATGTAGCCAAAGCGAGGTTCCTCAGCTCTGGAAGCCATTAATCTGAATGTTCCTGCTGCTTTCATGACTTCATTGACTGGTGCAACTGAATTTAATCACTTTCAAGTTACTTTCAATAACTTTTACTCATTAGTTGCAGATAACTGAATAACCAATCTCTATTAGATGATATAAGTACAGGATTCCATACATAACATGTAGAGCAGAACTAATTTATCTTAGAAACAGCACTCTGGTCTTCGGCTCTCCTTAAATAAGTGTAGCAAGAAGGATTCCACCAACGATTAAAACCTCAAATGTGCCTGAAGCCAGAAGAAATACTATAGATCTTAAAAGATTTTTTTCCTCACCCCCTAATCCTATCCTGGGTTTCCCTGGTTGCTCAGATGATAAAGAATCCTCCTGCAATGCTGGAGACCGGGGTTTGATCCCAGGGTTGGGAAGATCCCCTGATGAAGGGAATGGCTACTCACTCCAGTATTCTTGCCTGGAGAATTTCATGGACAGAGGAGCCTGGTGGGCTACAGTCCATGGTGTTGCAGAGTCAGACATGACTAAGTAACTTTCACTTTCACAACCCTATGCTAACTACATTTCAGATGTAATTTCAGAAGATTTTTAGTGATTTAGTGGCCTAACTCACAAAAGTCAAGTGGCTTCATACTTAGTCTTAAAAGTCTTCCTGAATGAGAATTTTACAGAACTTCATAAATAGCTGCCTTTTATGGTTGGTACATTGGAACTACTGCAAAAAAAAAAAATTGTTATTTTTCTCTATTTCTTCTTTATAATGTCTCACATGGCAGTCAAAGAAGCTCATGAGCAAACAATATCAACGAATAAACAAGAAAAATACTATCCAAGTGGGAACTATCCAAGTTCCCACTGCAATATTAATACCCAGCAACTTCCAAGAAATTACATATCGGCAATTATTCTGGAGAGTAAAATGCCAGTTTCCCTCTCTGTGTCAGCCACCATTTCTATAATTTTCCTCCCCAGTCCTCATTTAGTTTTATGGGGATGAGCCCTATTCATTTGAGGAGATATGCCTTACTGCTACAAATTCCTTCTTCTATGAACATATCTTTTATGTTCTGTTATGTAGACTTATTTAGGGGTTGAGAATGCCAGCCATGGGTTTTTCGCTATGAAAGTATCTTGGTATAGTCATTAGAAAGAAGATGTAGTCATCTCTTATTTTCCTCAACTTTCAGCTAAAATTCTGAGATTATAAAATACACTATTTTTGACAATCTAAAATAATACTCTTTACCATATTTATAAAGTAATTCCATTTTCAAAGTAATTTCATTTGCTAACATTTCCAATCTATGTAAGATGCTGCTTTTGCATATGTCTTGAAAATACACAGAATGGAAGATAAGTCGGGTGAACCTGCCTCTTAATGATTTATGTTGTGCTTCATCAAACACTTATTCAGCGGAATTAAAGACAAGAAAGAAAAGTCAAATTATTTGCAAATTTATCAAGGTATAAATGTTTTGCTTGTAAAATATGCAATAAAAATCTCATACTTCAAAGGATACAATAAATCAGATTCCAGTACATTCTTTCAATACTTGCAAATGACACTTTCTTCTCTCAAGAATCTCATCATTGTGTCTCACACAAATCTACTTAGTTAAATGTTAAATCACTCTGTGTAAAATGAGAAACTGCTTGTCAGATTATTTGTAATTTTTTCTGCAGGAGACTTTCTCACACAGTTCTCGGTATGTGTGCCATGGCTTAGAGATCAGAATAGATAACACACAATGCGATACTTTGGTGCTTTTGGGTAACTAGCTCTTGTACAATACAGTCTTTGGTAATGAAATATTCAAATAGATAGCTACAAAATCAATACTTCTATTGATTTTGTGAATCAAACCTATGGCATAAAAACTAAATTATGAATAGAGTCAAATGAATGAATGTGCTCATTTTACTTAAAAAAATAGTTTCTAAGAAAGTATCCCTACAAATATTAGAAATTATATTCAGTTCAGTTCAGTTCAACTCAGTCGCTCAGTCGTGTCTGACTCTTTGTGACCCCATGAATCACAGCACACCAGGCCTCCCTGTCCATCACCAACACCTGGAGATTACCCAAATTCATGGCCATCGAGTCAGTGATGCCATGCAGCCATCTCATCCTCTGTCGTCCGCTTCTCTTCCTGCCCCCAATCCTTCTCAGCATGAGGGTCTTTTCCAATAAGACAACTCTTCACATGAGGTGGCCAAAGTATTGGAGTTTCAGCTTCAGCATCAGTCCTTCCAATGAACAACCAGGACTGACCTCCTTTAAGATGGACTGATTGGATCTTCTTGCCTTCCAAGGCACTCTCAAGAGTCTTCTCCAACACCATAGTTCAAAAGCATCAATTTTTTGGTGCTCAGCTTTCTTCACAGTCCAACTCTCACATCTATACATGACCACTGGAAAAACCATCGCCTTGACCAGATGGACCTTTGTTGGCAGAGTAATGTCTCTGCTTTTTAATATGCTGTCTAGGTTTGTCATAACTTTCCTTCCAAGGAGTAAGTGTCTTTTAATTTCATGGCTGCAATCACCATCCGCAGTGATTTTGGAGCCCAAAAAAATAAAGTCAGCCCCTGTTTCCACTGTTTCCCCATCTATTTCCCATGAAGTGATGGGACCGGATGCCATGATCTTAGTTTTCTGAATGTTGAGCTTTAAGCCAAATTTTTCACTCTCCTTCACTTTCATCAAGAGGCTTTTTAGTTCCTCTTCACTTTCTGCCATAAGGGTAGTGTCATCTGCATATCTGAGGTTATTGATATTTCTCCAGCAATCTTGATTCCAGCTTGTGCCTCATCCAGCCCAGCATTTCTCATGATGTACTCTGTGTATCAGTTAAATAAGCAGGGTGACAATATACAGCCTTGATGTACTCTTTTTCCTATTTGGAACCAGTCTGTTGTTCCATGTCCAGTTCTAACTGTTGCTTCCTGACCTGCATACAGGTTTCTCAAGAGGCAGGTCAGGTGGTCTGATATTCCCATCTCTTTCAGAATTTTCCACAGTTTATTGTGATCCACACATTTGAAGGCTTTGGCATGGTCAATAAAGCAGAAATAGATGTTTTTTTCTGGAGCTCGCTTGCTTTTTCGATGATCCAGCAGATGTTGGCAATTCGATCTCTGGTTCCTCTGCCTTTTCTAAAACCAGCTTGAACATCTGGAAGTTCATGGTTCACGTATTGCTGGAGCCTGGCTTGGAGAATTTTGAACATTATTTTACTAGCGTATGAGATGAGTACAATTGTGTAGTAGTTTGAGCATTCTTTGGGATTGCCTTTCTTAGGGATTGAAATGAAAACTGACCTTTTCCAGTCCTGTGGCCACTGCTTTATTTTTCCATGTTTTCTGGCATATTGAGTGCAATGCTTTCACAGCATCATCGTTTAGGATTTGAAATAGCTCAATTAGAATTCCATCACCTCCATTAGCTTTGTTTGTAGTGATGCTTCTTAAGGCCCACTTGACTTTCACATTCCAGGATGTCTGGCTCTAGGTGAGTGTGAGTGACAAATACTAACATGTTTACATATTGGATTCAAACATATGAAGAGTTTCAAATCACTGGAAATAACCTAGGTCATTTTCTGCTCAGTAGTATGAACAGCTGTTACTCACTGACTGTATTCATATAGATTACTTATCATGTGTGCTGTGCTTAATCACTCAGTCGTGTCCAACTCCTTCTTACCCCATGAATATTAACCCACCAGGCTCTTCTCTCCGTGGGGATTCTCCAGGCAAGTATTCTGGAGTGGGTTGCTGTGCCCTGCTCCAGGAGGTCTTCCCAATCCAGGGATTGCATCCGGGTGTCCTGTATTGCAGGCAGATTCACGCCATCTGAGCCAACAGAGAAGCCCAAGAATACTAACGTGGTTAGTTTACCTCTTCTCCAGGAGATCTTCCCAACCTAGAAACTGAACCAAAATCTCTTGCATTGAAGGCAGATTTCATACCAGCTGAACTACTAGGGAAGCCCTCATAAAGACAAACACTGAACATTTTGCCTAAATGATAAACAATCTATATGACCTAAGGCAGAGAGTATCCAGTTGATACCATTGGACACAGAAGGATCTAAGTTATTTATAGTGAGTTTGAAACTCTTCATGTGTTTGGACACATATGTGAATATTTGCTTGGGTAAATGTGGTTTTGAAAAGAGTCAGAGCAATAATATCATTTCCAAAGAAAAAAGAGCAGCTCAGTGGGCAGATGAGGAAGATTCTATCCAGGAACCACAGGGAATATTTAAAGAGTGGAGAGTATTCATTTTATCTCTATGACTCAGATAACAGATACTGCAATATACTTTTACCACCAAAAAAAAAAAAAAAAAAATCCAAGTGCAAAAGATCAGGGACAGAAAAAAAAAAAAAGTTGAATTTCAAAGAATTTTTAAAAACATATTGACTGTACTTCAGTTTTTTATTTACAAAATGAGAAAAAAAATATACATCTTATAATTAACTATTCAGCACAAATTTATCAACACAAAGCAATAACGTCATAGGTATTATGCTCAGGGAGCTTTATTTCAGAAGTCTTTGGATTAAGTTTTCACTCTTCCTGGATTAGTAATTATTGTGGGCTAATAGCTGGATGGCATCACCGACTCGATGGGCATGAGTTTGAGTAAACTCCGGGAGTTTGTGATGGACAGGGAGGCCTGGCGTGCTGCGATTCATGGGGTTGCAAAGAGTTGGACATGACTGAGTGACTGTACTGGCTGAACTGACTGACTGAACAGTGTATTTTACAAAATAAGATTTTCAAAATTGCATTGATAAATGTTAGTTATCTAACAAAAATATATTCAAAGACTGCAGTAGGTCAAGAATTTTTTTGTAGAATGAATTGACCCAAATTAGGAAGATAGAGGATAAAAACAAAGTAAAAACGTACTTGGATTGTGTAATGGAATGCAGTGAAAGAAATCGTGGACTCACATAGTTTGTGTACAATACACACACATATACATTTATGATTCAACACATGTTATATGTGTGTGTTCATGTGCATGTGTGGAAGAGATTATTGCAGAGTTGAGGATCCTTAATAAAATTTGCTAAAATTCAATAGATGAGGAAATTCTATGCTGTGAAGTTGCTCAGTTGCTTTCTACTCTTTGTGACCCGACGGACTGCAGCACACCAGGCCTCCCTGTCCTTCACCATCTCCCAGACCTTGCTCAAGCTCATGTTCTCTGAGTCTTCATGCCATCTAGATATCTCATCCTCTGTTGCCTGCCTCTCCTCCTGCCTTCAATCTTTCCCAGCATCAGGGTCTTCTCCAATAAGTCAGCTCTTCACATCAGGTGATCAGAGTATCAGAGCTTCAGCTTCAGCATCAGTCCAGAATGAGTATTCCAGACTCATTTCCTTTAGGACAGACTGCTTTGATCTCCTTGCAGTCCAAGGGACTCTCAAAAGTCTTCTCCAACAACACAATTCAAAATCATTAATTCTTTGGTGCTTAGCCTTCTTTATGGCCCAACACTCACATCCATAAATGACTACTGGAAAAATCATAGCTTTGACTATACAGACCTTTGTTGGTAAAGTAATGTCTCTGCTTTTTAAATGCTAAGACATAAGGTAAACTTCAGTTCTATCATTTTCTAGCTGAGAGCATTGGAAGAATCATTTAAATTTTGCATTTGTCAATTTCCACACATCTAAAACCTGGTAGCAGTAATGAATAACTCCCTCAAAGAGTTGCTGTAATGGGAAATTAGTATTGCTAAAGAACTTAGAATAGTGACTGGTAATAATAAATGCCATATAACTGTTCATTATAAACATATCAGTGAATGTTTCAAAATGACATTTATTGAATACTCATTTATTGCATCTAAGAAAAATGATTATGTGTTGAAAAATAATTTGAAAATTGATATTTCAGTGTTGAATACAAAATTAATCATGTTTTATTTTCATTTTGTCCTTTCAATATCATTATATAATCTTCCATGGATTGATAAGTAATGTAATGTTTCTAAAAACTAAGTTGTTTCTCAATATGTATAGATTTATTTAAATGTTAATTTGACCATTTGGAAGGTCAAAATTGTATTTTCCATTTATTGATATTGCATTCTAACATCTTGAAAGAAACCAGCTCAATTAAGCAAAAGTGTTTGACATTTTAAAATGTTAACCAGTGTGCTTTATTGTCTAATATAATGAGCAGATTGCCAAAACACTCAGTCAGTTTTGAATTATTTTAAAAGAAAGAGCATAGTATGAATGATAATATTTTTCTTGAAATTTATAAAGCCCAAGGCAATTAAACAAAGCCATTATGTTGCACCTAAAAACGAGATAACCCCATATTTCTAAGAAGTAAAGATTCATTTGTCTTAAAGCAAATTTTAATTGTTTTTAGACAGGAGAAGTCAAATATAATTGGAGGCTGGTAATTATAACTCAAATTTACTTTTTCTCAAAACTGTATATTTATAAATAAGAAGAACAAAACTGTATTTAAAACATGAAAATTTGTCTAAAATCCAGACTACATCTGGATTACATATGAGTATCTACCACATTATTTTGCTAACAGTTTATTTTGTCTTTCTCTTGCATTTTAATTATGCTATTGGATATGTAGTGCTAACCCATTGAGGCTTTAATTCACATTTACCCAAAGACTGCTGTCAGTTATCTTTTTAAATAATTATTGTCAATCAGTATATTTTTCTTTGAAGAATATCTCTTCAAGTGTTTCTTGCCTAATTTTATTGGATGGCTTATTTTCAAAAATTATTACACACATACATGTGCAAACACAGACATGTATCTATAAAATATTCATTAGTTCCTTAAGAAAATGTTACACATGATCCAAAACACTGTTTTTATATGCAAATATAAATGAGATTATATTTGTCTATATATGAGATTATAATTTACATAAATTTGTAATTTACAGTTGACCTTTGAATAATGCAGGCTTGATTTGCTCATGTCACTTTTTTGCAAATATTTTCAATAAGTAGTCTACCCTCTGGTGAATTGGTTGAATCTGTGACTGTTTAGCCTTAAATATGGAATAGTGGTTATAAACTTATACATGAATTTTCCACTATGCTGATGAGGGTCAGTGCCCCTAACTCCTGCATTTTTCAAGAGTCAACTATATTTTGTTACTTGAAAATAAATATTAGAGTTTTATATCAGTAAACAGTCTGTTAATAACTACTAGCAGAATGTTTTCTTCTTTAGCTCACAATTAACTTATTCACTCCTTAATTACTGACAATTTTGGCTTACATTGTTTTGCTATTACAAACATAGCAACGGCTATTCCTGTAAAACAAACCTAATCTATTCCCCTTATTTTATAGATTTGATATCTGATACTATATGCATTTTTTTCATGCCAGACTTCAGAGAATATCCTTGTTAGTAACACTATAGTTTACTGACTGCACCCTTCTCATGTCCCCTGGTTATTTAGGATCGCCACAAGGCATTTCCACCATGACCTGTTAGCCAGCTTTCCAGTGTTTCACCACTTGTTCATTAGCTCAGTCACATCCGACTCTTTGCGAGCCCATGGATTACAGCGTGCCAGGCTTCCCTGTCCTTCACCATCTCCCAGAGTTTGCTCAAACTTACGTCCATTGAGTAGGTGATGATATCCAACCATCTCATCCTCTGTTGTTCCCTTCTCCCCCTGCCTTCAATCTTTCCCAGCATTAGGATCTTTTCAAATGAGTCAGCTCTTTGCATCAGGTGGCCAAAGTATTGGAGTTTCAGCTTCAGCATCAATCCTTCCAATGAATATTCAGGAATATTACTCAGCCATTAAAAAGAATTTATTTGAATCAGTTCTAATGAGATGGATGAAACTGGAGCCCATTATACAGAGTGATGTAAGCCAGAAAGATAAAGAACATTACAGCATACTTACATATATATATGGAATTTAGAAAGATGGTAACGATAACCCTATATGCAAAACAGAAAAAGAGACACAGAAGTACAGAACAGACTTTTGGACTCTGTGGGAGAAGGTGAGGGTGGGATGTTGCGAAAGAACAGCATGTATATTATCTATGGTGAAACAGATCACCAGCCCAGGTGGGATGCATGAGACAAGTGCTCGGGCCTGGTGCACTGGGAAGACCCAGAGGAATCGGGTGGAGAGGGAGGTGGGAGGGGGGATCGGGATGGGGAATATGTGTAACTCTATGGCTGATTCATATCAATGTATGACAAAACCCACTGAAATATTGTGAAGTGATTAGCCTCCAACTAATAAAAAAAAGAAAAGAAAAAAGAAGAAAAAAAGCATCAGTCCTTCCAATGAATATTCAGGGTTGATTTTCTTTCACCACTGGACATCTCTGCTAATCTAAAACACAGCCAGAACACATCTGAAGTAGGTGTTGTCTCATAAGATTTTCAATTATTAATAATTTTTGCATGTTTAAAGCACAGTTTCCATTTTGGTCTCTAGTACAATAATATCATAGTGAAAGTGTTAGTCACTCAGTTATGTCTGACTCTGTGACCCCATGAACTATAGCCCACCAGGCTTCTCTGTCCTTGGAATTCTGCAGGCAAGAATACTGGAGTGGGTAGCCATTCCCTTCTCCAGGGGACCTTTCAGACCCAGGGATTGAACTCTTGTCTCCCACATATCAGGCATATTCTTTACTAACTGAGCAAATTGGTTCACAAAGAAGTGGGAATATTTTTCTACTCAGATTTCATTACTAGTGGATAGCTCTTCTTGCAGAAGGACATTTCTGCTCTGATCTACATTTCCTGATATCTCTTATTTTTGATTCCATGCAAAACTGATTTTCCAAGGCCTCTACATGTTTCCATTAATTATCTGGATACAATATCTAGGGTTCATCACTTTCAGTATAGAGACAATAGGGTGAAGTGTTTGAAACATTTCTGGGTCTTCATTTTCCACTTTAGAAATGCTATGAAGCAGTGAAGCAGTAAATATAGTCATTTTTATGTTTATAGAATTGATTTACAATAGAAAACATATAGATATATCATAAGCAGTTCATTTTGAAATCAGACTTCCACTATGGGCAACTTAGAAGGCTGTCTGGTCTCAAATCTAATATGATTTATGAATATTTTGATGGGTGATTTTCAACATTTTTTTATTTCTCAGGATAAACAAGACAATGAATATTTCACAAGTAGTTCAAGATAAGAGCAGTCTCATACTACTTTTATTAATGTGGCTTTGTTTCTCTCTTTTCATTTCTTTTCTCCCTTTCTTGGACATGAGAATCATATCAGTTAGTGATCCAAAGTCAGGAAAAAATAAATTAATGTTAAACTCTTCGATTTTGTAGTTAGTGATTATAGAAATAAAGATAAGATGTACCATTAGTACCACTTAAAATATTAGTAAAATTTTCATTAAATAACCAAAGCTATTAGATAAAAATATGTTAAAATATGTATTTGATATGAAGATTCCTAAATATTTAGAAAATATTTAATTAAGAATAGTAATAAATATTGAATATATTAGTGAGAATAAAAGCAACATGGAATAATAAAACATTGCAAAAGTTTTGAAATCATTGTTATTAAACAGTAGTTCTGTAGATCTAGCAAAAGCAAGATAGAGTGCTAAAATACAAATGGACAGAGTTGTTAGATATTGAAGGTAGTGGGAATATGAAAAGAGATAAAACCTCCAAATTTTAAATATGGAGGTACAGAATAACCTCAGCAAGGAACCTGAGATGCATAAGACTTGGAACTTGATGACCAATCTAAAATCAAACAACAAAAATTTGAGAATTTCATGGTGAAAGTGATCATAATTTTCATTTGTAGCAGAGAGGTCTAGAACATCAGTGAGTTGTTATAAATGCTACATCCTGGTTAAAATATTAATGATGTTTTGGGGAAGGGTAGCTTCAGTGGAGCAGTGGCACAGAGCTGTATATATCACAGTCAGTGATCGAAAGAAAGGAGGTGCGAAATTGGAGATTATGCATAATAGTCATTTTTGCTTTGATCTTCACAGAGAGCAAGATGGTGGAACAGGAAATTGCAGCCCTCATCCTCCCACAGACACACTAATTTAACAACCATCAGTTCAGTCAATCTGTTCAATTGCTCAGTCATGTCCAGCTCTTTGTCACCCCATGGACTGCAGCATGCCAGGATTCCCTGTCCATCACCACCTCCCAGAGCCTACTCAAACTCATGCCATCTCATCGGTAATGCCATCCAACTATCTCCTCCTCTGTCGTCCCCTTCTCCTCCTGCCTTCAATCTTTCCGAGCATCAGGGTCTTGTCCAACAAGTCGGTTATTCACATCAGGTGGCCAAAGTATTGGCGTTTCAGCTTCAGCATCAGTCCTACTGGTGAATTTTCAGGACTGATTTCCTTTAGGATTGACTGATTGGATGTCCTTGCAGTCCTAGAGACTCTCAAGAGTCTTCTCCAATACCACAGTTCAAAAGCAACAATTCTTCAGCACTCAGCTTTCTTTATAGTCCAACTCTCACATCCACACATGACTACTAGAAAAAACATAGCTTTGACTAGATGGATCTTTGTTGATAAGGTAATTGGACCAAAATACCTTTATGAACAGCCAGATAATAATAATAAAAAATTAATACCAATCTTTCTCAATCTCATCAAAAAATTGAAGCAGAGGGAACACTTCCAAACACATTTGTTGAGTTTAGCATTTGCCTGATACCAAAGGTAGGCTCTGATAAAATTATCCACTAACATCTTTGATGAATATAAATGCAAAAATACTCAACAAAATACTAGCAAATGAAATTCAATAGTTTGTTGAAAGGATCATACACCATGTCACATGGGATTTATCCCTAGGATGCAAGAGTACTTATTGCTTGGATCAAGGTATGCAATTCAATTGCTATGATACTCTACATTAAGAGAATGAAGAATAAAAATCACATAGTAACCTCATTAGATTCAGAAAAATAATTTGACAAAATTCAGCACTGTTTCATAAGAAAAAAATCAACAATGTAGTTACAGAAGAAATTTACATCAACATAATAAACATAATGAAAGTCATATGTGACAAGCCCACAGCTAACATCATAATCAATGGTGAAAAACTGAACACTTTTCTTCTAATATCAGGAACAATACAGGGATGTCTAGTTTCAGTATTTCTATTTAACATAGCACCTGAAGTTCTAGTCAGAGATATTAGGAAAAAAATAAATAAATTCAATTAAGAAGGTATAAATAAAGTTATCTGTTTGTAGATGACATACATTGAGAAAATAAAAATTGTAAAAGCATCAAAAAAAAAAATCAGACACTTAGAAATAAACTTAACTAAGGGGAATGAAAGATGTATACTGAAAACTACAAAAAATTGGAAGAAATTATATCAACAAAAATTATATTAAGTTCAATAATTGGAAGGCTTAATATAATTAAAATATTCATGCTATCCAAAGTTATCTACAGATTCAATATGTACCATTCAAAACCTGAATGGTAATTTTTATAGAAATGGAAAAAAAATCTAAAATTTATAGGGAACCACAAAAGAAATAGTCAAACCAATGTTGAGAAGGAATAATAAATACAGAGAGGCTTTCCTGGTGGCTCAGTGGTAAATAATACATCTGCCAATGGAGAAGACACAGTTCGATCCCTAGGTGGGGAAGATCCTCTGGAGAGGGAAATGGAAACCTGGAAATAGAAATGGAAGTTCCATCATTCTTACTAGGGAAATCCCATGGATAGAGGAGCCTGGAGGGCTTCAGTCAGTCCATTGGGTGGCAAAAGAGTCAGACATGTCTTAGCGAACAAACAACAATAACAACATAACTAGAGGCATTATATTTCTTAAATTCAAAATATATTACAAAGCTGCAGTAATCAAAATGACATAATATCAGCATAAATACAGATCTATAGGGTGTAGGTGAGTCAGGGACTGGTTGTTCAGTTCAGTTCATTTGCTCAGTCGTGTCCAACTCTGCGACCCTATGGACTGCAGCACACCAGGCCTCCCTGTCCATCACCAACTCCCAGAGTTTACCCAAACTCATGTCCATTGAGTCGGTGATGCCATCCAACCATCTCATGCTCTGTCATCCCCTTCTCCTCCTGCCTTCAATCTTTCTCAGCATCAGGGTTTTTCCAAAAGAGTCAGTTCTTTGCATCAGGTGACCAAAGTATTGGAGTTTCAGCTTCAGCAAGTAGGGAATATAAAGAGCACAAGAGAACAGTCATCTTGAGGGGAATGATCATACAGTTGTGTCCACCTGGGAATAAAATCTGTGAAATTTCTTCCTGACTTTTCAGTCTCTGTAGCAGATTGCCTAGGATTGCACATCAAATTCAAGCTTATTCATTGTTGTTGTTGTTTAGTCAATAACTTGTCTCTGACTCAGTGACCCCATGGACTACAGCATGGTGACCTTCCCTATCCTTCACTACCTCCTGGAGTTTGCTCAAACTCATGTCCACTGAGTTGGTGTTGCCATCCAACCATCTCATCCTCTGTTGCCCCCTCCTCCTCATGCCCTCAATCTTTCCCCAAATCACGGTCTCTTCCAATGAGTTAGCTCTTCACATTAGGTGGCCAAAGTATTGGAGCTTCAGCTTCAGCATCTGTGCTTCCAATGACTAGTTAAGGTTGATTTCCTTTAGGATTGACTGGTTTGATCTCCTTGCTGTCCAAGGGGCTCTCAGGAGTCTTTTCCAGCACCATAATTTGAAAGCATACATTCTTCAATGCTCAGCCTTCTTTATGGTCCACTCTCACATACATACATGACTACTGGAAAAACCATAGGTTGGATTATACAGACCTTTGTCTGCAAAGTGATGTCTCAACTTTTTAATACTCTTAGCTTTTCTCACTAGGGGCAATTGCCTTTTAATTTTGTGGCTGCAGTCACTGTCCACAGTGATTTTGGAGTGCAAGAAAATCAAATCTGTCACTGCTTCCACTTTTCCCCATTCTATTTGCTATGAAGTGATGGGACCAGGTGCCATGATCCTAACTTTCTGAAAGCTGAGTTTTAATCCAGCTCTTTCACCCTCATCAAGAAGCTCTTTAGTTCCTCTTTGTTTTATGCTGTTAGACTGTATCATCTACTTATCTGAGGTTTTTAATATTTCATTAATGAAGCTATCTAATGTCTCTTCTACTTTTGTGGAGAGGTTTTTTCTGAGTTGGTAGGAGATTTTTTTTTTAATTTCCCAGCAATAATCTACATATTTTAAATTCTAAGAGGAAGATGATGATTTCCTCTCATTTTGGCACCTGACTATGTTTGCATAGAGATGTTGTCATTAAGTCTATGACAAAAATTAATCTACTTTTAAAGTTTAATGCACTACCTTATGTGATAAGGATTGTTAATGAAGTTATAAGATTTTTGGTAGGATAAAATTTTGGGAAACATACACACTGACTTAAAGAATCTTACTTGTTTTTCTTTATGTGTAGCATCTGATAGCATCTCAAAGATAAGAAGGAAAGTGGCAATTTCTGCAGAAGTAGTAAGTTTTTTTTTTTTTTTTCATTAGCTAACATGTCATGCAAGCAGTGGAGTACCTCAGAAGTAACAATGAAAGTGAAGGTCATTATCTCAGATATCTAATTAAAGTGACCACACTTCTGAACTGGCCAGGCTTAATTAGTCAGAAAATGTACATTTTCAACCGGCTGGGTCAGATTTTAGAGACAAAGTATCATTGCATTAGGCTCCTATGACCTATACAAATGCTTTTGAAAATATCTGGTAAGAGTAAAATTAGATAAATTCTGTGGATTTTATTATGGATGAGTGGCAGAATAATACACCTGGAATTTGTCACAATGGGGGTAAAAAT
Organism: Cervus canadensis; assembly: GCF_019320065.1. NCBI lineage: Eukaryota > Metazoa > Chordata > Mammalia > Artiodactyla > Cervidae > Cervus > Cervus canadensis. The sequence goes on along the minus strand of NC_057401.1, from coordinate 49,256,608 downwards.
GTGTAAGGTTTTATTAAGCAGATAAATAAATGATGTAATTCTTATCTTCACTTTTTGCTTTATCATAGCAATACTTTACATTTTCTATGTATTTTCTACAATATGCATTCTTCTTGAGATGAAATCCATTAACCCACTCCAGTATTCTTGCCTGGGAAATCCCATGTAGAGAAGAGCCTGTTGGGCTAGAGTCCACGGGGTCTCACAGAGTCGGGTAAGAATAAGCAAGTAAACAACAACAGCAACACTCTTCTCCTAGCAGAGTAAAATAGAAAATCACCATTGTATGCGCAGTCTCTCAGTCATGGCGGAGTCTTTATGACCCCATGGACTGTAGCCCACCAGGCTCCTCTGTCCAGGCAAGAATACCAGAGTGGGTTGCCATTACTTTCTCCTAGTAAAGTAGAAAATAAGGATGTAAATGAGAAATCAAGGAAAAGAAAGGAAGTAGTGAAATACAAAAACACACATATTTAAAGGAATGTCGAGTTAGGGGATATAGGTTTTTGGTGTAGGGATATTGATGTGCAATTTATTCAATCATGGGAAACATATAAGGATGAATCGTGACCACCAGAGAATTTTTAAAAATTGCAAAGGATATTTTTCTTAGCTTTGGTTAAAGAAGAAAAGGGAACAAAAATTATTTTGGTCATCTAATGCTAATTGAATATAACAAAACGCAGGTATGGCAGATAATTCATCAACTCATTCTCCTCTCGGGAGTGCAGAAAAATCACATTCCCAAGCTTCCCTTGAAGTCTGTTTGGAAGTCATGCAAATATGTTTTGGGAAACTAAAGATGAACCACTTCTGGTTCCTCTTCCCTTTCCATGGTTCCTTGGAAGGACTGTGTTTGATGGCACAGCTATAAGAAGAAGGAGTCACAGAATCATCATTAAAGAGAGAGTATCTGTGGAAACAATGATGTGATCAAGAAATAAAATTTATTTTATTTTTTTATTTATCAATAAATAAAACTGGGACTTGGAAACTTATTATCATAAGTAAGTCTAGTCTACTCTGATTAAGAAATGAATTGATACAGAGATGGGATGCTATACTATTGAAAACATAAACTATATCTAAAAGCATCACTTTTCATGTTCAAGCAGCAGGGTAACAACAACAGGGGCAACAGAGCAACAGATGTAAGAGACTGAAAGTATAAAAGTCACCTGGTGTAAACGTAAAGGCAGATTTCATGTTTGGGAGATTTAGAGAAAGAGGGAAGATGATAATATCTGTTTGAAGCCATTGGCAGAATTTTCAAAGATATGGGAAACCACTGGAAGACTTTTAAAAGATATCATCAGATCTATTACGGGGATAAGAGATATTCCAGAAATTCAAGGCTTTCCAAGAATGAAGAAGAATTTTCTGAAATAGAATCTTATAGAAGTTTTGCAGGAAAAGGGCTAATAAGATAATCTTGCTTTAGTAAAGTAACCCATGGAAAATACCATTTTTAATGGTCTGCCTATTGTTGAGGTCCTTTAATGGACCAGAACCTGGTGGTACGGAGTCGACGATAAGAAAGTGAAAGAGAGAAAGAGGCTGATATCCCTTGGTTTACGCAGAGGACCAATAAAGTCCTTGACACAGAACTTGCATCGCTCACGAAGGCACCAGGCGCCTTCTCGAGGGGGTCTTAGAAGCCCGGGCAGAAAAGTGAGCACGACGGGTCTCCACGCTCCAGAGAGTCAGCCAGAAAAAGAGAGAGAGAGAAAGAGAGAGAGAGAGAGACAAAAAAGACCCGGGGACCTAAGCTCTGATGAAGCAAAGGTGCTTTAATGATTTTCCTATGAGTATATATATGCTGTGGTACAAGAAACTTCTTTCGGGAATGATAGAGATCATAAAACCAAACGTACAGCAACCGTTACCAAGGGAACAAGGGGTAATGTTAGTCACAAGGTCAGGACACAATCCATATCTCAAGAAAGGGGAACGAGACTAAGCAGTTTTGTCCTAAAGAGAATGTTTACTAAAGGAGACCCAAGCCTGCCTCACACAATGACCTCAGTCCCTGGGAGCAGCGTGCTGTTCTGCTTGAAGAGGGACAGAGGACTCATGAGAGACAGCACGTAGGAATCCTATCAGTTATTTTTTCAGATAACTGCTTGTCTTTTTTTTTTTTTTTAAATAGCTAGTAAGTGAATGAGCACATCATGGGTCCAGAAAGCAGGGAAGTAAAATACACTTGGCAAATATGTTCAGAAAATATTAACAATTTCAGGTGACAAAAACAAATGGATCAGAAGTGTATTAAGTTTTTGCAGGTTCATCAAGAAAGCCATTAGCTCATCCAGAAAAGACCTTAAATCATCAAGACTTTTAGAGCCTTGGACTCCTACCTTCTTTTAAGAGAGGAAAGGATCATTATAAACCCTTCAAGGAGTAGATGGTCTCTGTTCACCAGTTCAAATATGGCCAAGTAGAGGAATAAACACGGAGTTCTCAGAGGTCAGAGTCAGAGCTCAAAAAGAATTGTGGATGAGGGGCTCCTTTCAGAGAAGAGAATCAGTGTTTAATCAATGTAATTTATTCATCCCTGCAGTGTGTATGCCTGTTGTTGTTCAATTTCTTAGTTGTGTCCAACTCTTTGTGACCCTGTGGACTGTTGCCCACCAGGCCCTCTGTCCATGAGATCCTCCAGGTGGGAATGATGAAGTGGTTGCCACACCTGCCTCCAGGGGATCTTCCCATCCCAGGAAATGAACCCATGTTTCTCCTGTCGCCTGCATTGGCAGGCAGGTTCTTTAGCATTAGAACCACCTGGAAAGCCAGATGAGCCTGGGAGCTTTAGGTCAGTCTTTTCCCAGGGGGATTTATATCATTGCTTGCCAGTGGATACTGTATGCCTCCCATTCTTTGCCTTTTTTAAAGGGAGTGATTCCTGCCTGGTGCCTGCTCCATCACTGCCTTCTGGGTGTCTGTCCTGGAAAGGGAAGACCATTTGCCCTTTATAGTTGTAGGTCTGCAGACTTTAAGCAAGTCACATCTGCATCTGGTGGCACCTAGAGATGTGGACTCTGAGCAGTCATCACTGAGCAGATGGAACTTAATATCATTTTCTCAGGAAACAGTGAAAGTGCTGCATATGTGAAAGTAGGATAAAATGATCTCATAACCAAAATGCACTGTCAAAGGTAATAAGATACATTCATATCACTATCTTCACGGGCACACAAAAATCTTTCAAGTCTTTCTTGCAGTTATGTTGGAGATTATATGATTGAATTTTGGCTAGTAGTATACAGGCATAAATAATATAAAACACTTTCAGATTAGGCCAATCGTACAACATCCCCCTTTCTCATTTTCCCTTCAGCAGAGTGTTTGGATCTGGGTGTTCCAGATCTACATCTGCACAATGCAATGGCCTGATTCCCAAGTCACCAAAGAGGAAGGACCAGACTGCAGCAGGCTGTGATATAATAGGAAGCAAAGACATACTGTGCTAATCCACTGATATTTTGCAACCTATGTGTCATAATAAGAAAGCTACTCTATCCTCTCTAATGAAATTAAATAACAATACCAAACAAACAAAAAGACACCAAGTCCTAACAAGATGACTGCAATAAAAGAAAAATGTCCCCTAAAGTTTCATATAATTGTCTTCTGCTGTCACTAAAACCAAAATCTGTCCTCTGTTTTTCCCTGTCTGTTCTTTTGTGATGATTGAGAAGAGAGGAGCAGTTTCTGGTTACATGTTGGCAATGGGAGGATATAAATATTAGATGGTCGCTAGCTTTGGTGAAGGCTCAGGAGTGCATCCTGAATTGAAGGATTATCCAGTGTCCTTTTATAGAAAGGAATAAATCTTTGCACAGTACTTTCAATTCAATAACTGAAAAAATGTAGAAAGTAAATCCAACAATTGAAATTAACAGCAGTCCAGGTGAGCCCTACTTTCCAAGACCATTGGAAAACAGAAAAGTAGACACCAGTAGCTCTCCTAAAAAATGAGGAACTGGTGATAAGGGACATAGTGGACCAACATGAGTGGGGTACAAAATGAGAACGACACAAAGGAAATGTAGAACTCATGGCCAAAGATGAAAAAACAGGAAAAATATATCAAAGTAGTAACCCAAGGGAAAAGAAAGCCACAGTAAAATAAGACAATAGCAATAATACCAAATATATATCTCAAAGATATATTTTAAAGATATACATTCATTTATGTAGAGAAAAATATATTTAGATATCCCATATATACATGAAGAATGAAGTAAATGGAAAAATAAAAGGCCAGAAAAATATGAGTATAAGAAATGAGATCATTAATTTTATATAACATTAATTTAAGGAGGAAAAATTCAATGATAAAAATGTAAGCTATCAAATGATGTATAAAAGATTCTATACTGCAGATTAACTGACAAGAATGTTTATATACTAAATAACTTTAATAATAGCAAAATACATAAGGCAAATTAAAAGGTGCAAATAAGACAAAAGACACAAAACAAAGGCAAGAGTCAGTAAATTAACTTTATCTATATCTGAACACTAAAATAAAATATGGAAGGAGGAAAATATATATGCATACATATGTATGTGTGTATATATGTTTCTAACCAAATATAAATATTTTAAATTGTGCCTTAACTGATATATATTTTTCCACTAGTATATATAATTTTTAAAATTTTGGAATATAGTTAAAGGAGTAATTTGAAAAAGACTTATACCACTGTGTGTTCTGTGTGCTAAATCACTTCAGTCATGTCTGACTATTTGCAAACACATGGACTGTAGCCTGCCAGGCTCCTAAATCCAGTGGGATTCCCCAGGCATAAGTTCCCACGCCCTTCTCCAGATGATCATCCCAACCCAGGGACTGAATCTGAGTCTTCTGTGGCTCCTGCGTTGCAGGTGGAGTTTTTACCTTTGAGCCTGTAGGGAAGCCCTTTTTACCTCTATAAGCACTTATAAAAATATAAAATAATATAAGCATATAATATATATTATGTACTCACATATATAATACATACAATACATATCACTCCCATATCTGTATATAACATGTACAGATGTGTATGTATACTCCCATAAGTCATGTAATTAGTGGAAATTTTTCCAATATTCTGCTGTCATGCCACATATACTTCCATAATCTGATTGAGTCACATGACACTAAACAATCTTTAGCATTTTATTTTTTCACACATACTTTTGCCTCTAGAATTCTTTCAGTGACTAATTTTTCTCATGAAATAGTTATTTTATGCTTTCATTTAATGAAATACTGTTCACACTCAATTTTCTCAGTTTTATTTTATTTGGAAGTAGTATATTTCATTAACAATGTTAAATGACAGGTTTTTTCCTAGGTATACATTTTCTCACAATTATTTTAAGATATCATTTTATTAGTTTCTGGTTTCCATTTTTTCTCTTAAAAATTGTTGTTTAGTCTCATGATTCCTCCTTTTTAGATGCTCATTTGCTTCTCTGTGGCTAATATTAAATGGTAATTTCTAGTGTTTTGCAGTTTCCTTATGAGCTATAGATTTGTTTTCCACTTGGACTGTATTGTGATCCTTTAATAAATGGGTTTATATCTTCATTCAACTTTGGAAATTGCTCACAATTTTTCAAATTTTGCTTCTCCATCATTTCTATGGTCTCTATCTACTTAAGCAGATTAGGTCTTTCTATCATCCTCAGATCTTAAATCTCTTACATATTTTCTGGGTGTCTCTGCTGATCTCTAGCTGAATCAATAGCTTGAGTTTTAGATTTTCTAAATTTTCAGTGCTGGTGGAAATATTTATACAGTGCTTTGAAATAATGTCTAAGATGTCCCATGCAAAAAAATAAATCTCTCTTCTGCTCATGACTGAATTCTGCTGTAGGGTCTTTATATCCCTGGCAACTTTGGTCTCACACATGTTAACCCTGAAAGAAAGCCTTCAATTAGGAGTTCCAGTAGTCTGCAGTAGGACAGAAAAAGCCATGCAAAGAAAAATGTGGAGACAGTTCTGTACACATAATTATGCATAGATTTACTCTAAATAAATGCAGTTTCAGAAGTAGGCAGAATAAAATTTTACCATATAGTGTCTACAGGGAACAATACAAAAATGAAATAATTCTGGGATATAACAGGTAAAATGATAATATACAATTAGAACAGGCAATTTCAATCCAATGAAATCATACCATAAATTACTAAGAACATAATATGTAGTTTGACAATTCCAGAATTTACTTTAATAATGATTTAAAATAATGATATAATTGTCTTGAAACTCTATGTGCCAAAAAAGTGTATTATACAGAGAAAGAATTGTTGAAAATTGTGAAAACAAACTTTTATATACAAAATAAACATTGACTCACTTGCCTTGATAAATTAAGCAGACAAAAATAAGTATGGATATAAAATAGGGTTCCATACTGGCAAAACACATCATACTTGTGATCATTCCATGATGATACATGTATACATTGGCAGGTTTCCTTCATTATTTATATTATTTTTGAATCACCACATTTTACATATTATATTTTTACTGATGACTATTTGGGCTAGTGATAAAATAGCTAACATGGTTTCCATTTTTCAAAAAAAAAATTTCATAATTCATGATTCCCTCTTATCTATGTGAACACTATTATATGAAAAGTTCCTGAATATGATTATCATCTAATTATATTACTAATGCATGGATTGGTTTTCTGCTCTTTATTTTTATATACTTGCAATAAATCTCATTTATTAATGATGCATTATTCTTTTAATGCACAGTTTGACTTTTTTGCACTTTTTTAAAAACGGATTTTGAAACTATTTCTGTTCAAAAGGAAAGTTAAGGACCCTGAATTTTTCTTCTGATTTCGTTCTCCCTGTCATTTCAATTTTCTGCCAAAGATATACAATGTTTTCAAATAGGTTTTTTGTTTTACTTTTTTCTTTTTTGTCTTGGATATCCCACACCATTCAAGTGTGAGAATTGCTTAATCCTGAATTTCTTTGTTTCATCCTCTGTGATGCTAAACTCTTTGCTTAATGCAATGCTCACATTATCTTGCTCTCTACAGTTAATGTCCTAAAAATTAATATGGGCTCCAGGTGGGCATATTTGGATAGTTTGATCTTGGATTCTCCTGTGTCCATACCTCTGATACCACTTTCAGTTTCCCTTCGGCCTTTTCTGATCCGAACGCGTCAGAAACTTCTCTAAACATCAGACAGGAATGGGTCAGCTTCTATAGTTTGCATCAAGCAGGTTTAGACCTTGTCAGCCTGTCATGTCAAGGCCTGTCTTTGGTTTAGTTCCCGTATTCATTATTATAACAGTGGTTTTTGCAAGTATCAGTATTTTGACTTTGGATAGAAAGATAAAATCGTCAAAGCATTCATTGCAAAAATTGGAATAGCAACAGATAAACTTTTAATGCGATTAGAAATCACCCATGAGCAGTAGCCACAAACTGTAAAGAAATACTCACTCAGTTCAGTTCAGTCACTCAATCGTGTCCAACTCTTTGTGACCCCATGAACCGCAGCACAGCCAGGCCTCCCTGTCCATCACTAACTCCCGGAGTTTACCCAAACTCATGTCCATTGAGTCGGTGATGCCATCCAGTCATCTCATTCTCTGCTGTGCCCTTCTCCTCCTGCCCTCAATCTTTCCCAGCATCAGGGTCTTTTCAGATGAGTCAGCTCTTTCCATCCAGTGGCCAAAATATTGGCGTTTCAGCTTTCAACCATCAGCTTCCAATTGAATACCCAGGACTATCTCCTTTAGGATGGGCTGGTTGGATCTCCTTGCGCCAAGGGACTCTCAAGTTGTCTTCTCCAACACCACAGTTCAAAAGCATCAATTCTTTGGTGCTCAGCTTTCTTTATAGTCCAACTTTCACATCCATACATGACTACTGGAAAAACCTATGCAATTGACTAGATGGACCTTGTTTGGCAAAAGAATGTCTCTGCTTTAAAATGTATCTAGGTGGTCATAACTTCCTTTCAAGGAGCAAGATCTTTTAATTTCATGGGCTGCAATCACATCTGCAGTGATTTTGAAGCCACAAAACAGAAAGTCAGCCACTGTTTCCACTGTTTCCCTCTATCCACGAAGTATGGACAAGATGTCATGATCTTAGTTTCTTGAATGTTGAAACCAAACAACTTTTCATGCTCCTTCTTTCACTTTTAATAAGGGCTTTTAGTTCCTCTTCACTTTCATGCCAATAAGGTCAGTGTGGTGTCATCTGCATATCTGAGGTTATGATATTTTCCTGGGCAATCTTGGTATTCCACTTGTTGCTTCTTCCAGCAAGCATTTCTCATGATGTACTCTGCATATAAGTTAAATAAGCAGGGTGACAATATACAGTCTTGACATACTCCTTTTCCTATTTGGAACCAGTCTGTTGTTCCATGTCCAGTTCTAACTGTTGCTTCCTGACCTGCATACAGTTTCTCAAGAGGCAGGTCAGGTGGTCTGGTATTCCCATCTCTTTCAGAATTTTCCACAGTTTATTGTGATCCACACAGTCAAAGGCTTTGGCATAGTCAATAAAGCAGAAATAGATGTTTTACTGGAATTCTCTTGCATTTTTGATGATCCAGCAGATGTTGGCAATTTGATCTCTGGTTCCTCTGCTTTTCTAAAACCAGCTTGAACATCTGGGGCTGCGTGGTGCAGCAGTGGGTGAGAGGAGCTGCACCACCTCCAAGATCAGGAGCAGTGGCTGCACTTTCCTGGAGTAGCTGTGAAGAGATACCCCACATCCAAGGTAAGAGAAACCCAACTAGGATGGTAGGCACTGAGAGAGGACATCAGAGGGCAGACAGACTGAAACCACAGTCATAGACAACTAGCCAATCTGATCACACGGACCGCAGCCTTGTCTAACTCAATGAAACTAAGCCATGCCGTGTGGGGCCACCCAAGATGGAAGGGTCATGGCGGAGAGGTCTGACAGAATGTGGTCCACTGGAGAAGGGAATGGCAAACCATTTCAGTATTCTTGCCTTGAGAACCCCATGAACAGTATGAAAAGGCAAAAAGATAGGACACTGAAAGATGAACTCCCCAGGTCGATAGGGGCCTAATATGCTACTGGAGATCAATGGAGAAAAAACTCCAGAAAGAATGAAGCGATGGAGCCAAAGCAAAAACAATACCCAGTTGTGGATATGACTGGTGATAGAAGCAAGGTCTGATGCTGTAAAGAGCAATACTGGATGGGAACCTGGAATGTTAGGTCCATGAATCAAGGCAAATTGGGAGTGGTCAAACAGGAGATGGCAAGAGTGAACATTCTAGGAATCAGTGAACTAAGATGGACTGGAATGGGTGAATTTAACTCAGATGACCATTATATCTACTACTGTGGGCAGAAATCCCTTAGAAGAAATGGAGTAGCCATAATAGTCAACAAACACTCACTAGTGTAGTAAATATTGTATCAAAGCAAAGCATGAATCCAGGTTCCTACAAATTTTTTATAATGCAGAGCTCCTGAAAATAGAATAATGCTTCATGAAGGGTAAAGTCAAGATTTCATCCTTAATATGACTGGATGTGTGTCTACTGAAGAATTTTGTGAAGAATTGCAGTACCAGATGAAAAAGCAAACACATATTTTTGGCAAAAATAGAAGACAGGATACAGAGATTATGGCCTATCCTCCTGCCATTAGCCTGTTTAATTAGCTGAACCAATGGTACTGTGCAATAAATTCACAAAAACATTCTAAAATATACATTTGCAGTAAAAAAAGAAGGTTTTTTTTTTTTAAACTCAAAACAATACCTAGAGTATATAGACTGGTTTAGATGTAGAGGTGGTGTGTTGATCAAGTTTTCATCCATAACCTAATCCCCAGACTGAGCACTAGAAAATGGTCAACATAGATCCTAAGTAAATTCATTGCATTAAAATATAATAATAAGTAAGAAAAGTTAATAACATAGATGCATGTGTGCATGTCTGACTCTTTGAGAACCTATGGACTATAGCCTGCCAGGCTCCTCTGTCCATGGAATTTTGCTTGCAAGAATACTATAGAAGATTGCCATTTCCTTGTCTATCAGATATTCCTGACCCAGGGATCGAACCTGTATCTCCTGTGTCCCCTGCACTGACAGGCAAATTCTTTACCACTGTGCCATCTGGGAAGCCCCAATAACATCTCATGGTTAATATGAAAATTGCACTGTCTGCAAGCCATCAAAGAAATAATGTTTGAGCTTATTAGCCACGGGATAAAACATGATCTTTAAAATGGCATTCAAATTTTGAAGTTGCAACTGGAGGAAAGAAATTGCAGGGACAAAAACTCCAAAGAAAAGCAGCATATTGTCATAGGGAAGGAGAAAAAATATGAGTAACACAAAATATTAGGAAGATGAACTTCATTGATACATATTAGAGAAAAATTCACTAAGAAGACAAAATAATGAATCTAAGATATACAAAATATGAGACTTGGATGAAGAGATTAAAATCAGTGTCTGGAGTACCAATAGTGTAGAATAGATTCTTAACTGTCTTCCTTAGACTTAAAGAATATGTGAAGTATTCAATTAATGGCTGTCCTATAATGTACGAGTTTTAAAGAGATTTTCCCAAGGCATTAAGAAATATTATACTTGATATCCTATAAAATGGAGCTTTTAATATATTTGATTTCAGATGTTAAGCTCTCTTTACCTCTCTTCTTCAGGCTAACTTACTCTTTCCTTCAATTAGCTTAATGACACTTGAGTTTCAGGCTCCTTCTTCAGAATAGGTAGCATATATTTCATGAATTCGCTCTAGGTATTATTGTTACAATGGGGTGACTCAAGCAGAATATAAATATTTTAGGGATAGTTTTGTAAAGCCACTGAGTAGATGGGTTTATCATCTCTTTAGCTCAATATTATATAACTCTCAGTGTCATATGTCACACCTAAGTCATGGAAAATAGGAATCTCCCATCTCTAACCCACAGTTACCTGTGGCTACTACGGTATGTCCTATGAATCTAAAACTTTGTTTTCCTTTATCGTATTGCAGATCATTTTCAGGACATGTTTTAATCTAAATTTATCATTAAAGTTACACAAGAAAAAAATCACAAAATTAATTATTTATACCAACTCCATTTCTTCCTCTCTTGGCCAGTGGCAAGGTAACATAAACATCTTTCATATTCATCGTGTTTGCTAATATTCTGACTCCATTTTTATCTGATTTCTATAAATCCACAGCTTTTCTCTTCTTTTTCTTCCTTACCTGAATATATTCTGAATATATATTTTGCATAACTATACATATCTTTTTGTGAAGTACTAAGTGCATAAATACAAAATTAAATCAGTTTCATTATACTAACTCATGTTTATGATTTGAGCTATGGCTAGGTGGTAGAGGAGAGACATATTTATAAATGGGATATAATTTCTGTTACATGAGCTCCCAGTGTATTGTCAAAGAGAAAGTGATAATAAACTTGCACTATAAATTATGTGATTATTAAAATGTCCATTGTGCATTATAATAATCTAGAGACTAAAATTAGCAATGAAGAATTTTCAGAGGTGATAATCTTTGTGCCTGCTAGTGAGGATGAATAAGTCTTTTTCAAACAGATAATAAAAAATAATAAGTATCATATACAAAGTCATCACAAAATGAAGAATATTGATGTAGAAAGAAATAATTAAAATTTCAGTACAGCTGGAGGTTAGAGTCTCTGTTAGCAATTTGTGGGATGCTTCCAATGTCATGTAATGTTATCTATAGGATAAAGTTTGTTTTTTCATTCCAACATATTTTTTTTTCAGAATCCACTTCACCTTTTAGGAAAGCTGTTTAGAAGGAGCATTGCACAAAAGAATTCTGTTCCTTGATGATGTGACTTATGTATACATTGTAAAATAACAACCACAGTCAAGGTTATTAACATATCCATCACCTTTCACATTTACCTTTTTCTTTTCTTTTTTTTGTTTGTTTTTCTTTTTTGGTAGTGAGATCACTTTATTATTTTTTTTTTCCATTTATTTTTATTAGAGAGACACAGATGTACAGAACAGACTTTTGGACTCTGTGGGAGAAGGCGAAGGTGGGATGTTCTGAGAGAACAGCAGTGAGATCACTTTAAAAATCTGCCCACTTAGCAGTTCATCTATACAAATCAACATTGTCAAGTATTATATTGTTGTACATTAGATCTCTGGAATTTATTCATTTTGCATAATGAAACGTTCTTGATCAACATCTTATTTGTACCCCAAGCAGCCTCCAGCTGCTACCACCCGCTCTTTGCTTCTAAGAGTTTGACTATTCTAGACTCAACATGTAAGTGAGGTGCGGTGTTTGTCTTCCTGCACCTGGCTTCTTTCACTGAGAGCAACGTGAGCAAAATTTCATCTAATTTGTCGCTTATGGCAGGAAACAACCTAACTGTTTGTCAACCAATGAATAGATGAAAAAATGCAGTATACATACACAATAAAATAGCATTCTCAGTATTTTGAATATATACTCTTGGTTACATCCTCACTAATGAAAATGTCTGCAGCAGCTCTAAGCAGTGTGGGTTCACACAAAAATTATTCAATTGCAGGTTAAAGAAAACTATTGCATTAATAAATAAAATGCTGTCTAGAATAATTCAGAAAGAAGTTCATTTGTGGCACTATGAATATACTGTTAGTTTGATGTGCAATGATTGACTGTTTCCAGTCACTATATTTCTAGGTTGGGATCCATAGAAAATAAAATTTAAAAAAATAGCTGGAGTCAGGCTAAGGAAGATGAAATTAATTTTAATGTTGATAAAGGTGATAGAGTATGACAATAATGAGCTTCCTATGACTGCACCCCAAAATTGAACATAAGTCACTCACTCATTCTTATCACTTTCAAGTCCTACTGCAAGCTATTTTCCCTGAGGAAGAAACTGTAATAGCTTTTAAATGGAGTAGCAGAAAGAACCTCTCTAGCAATCAACAAGATTTTGCAAAAGAGACAAGGAAGAATTCCTACCTTTTCAGGTTATCCTTACAAACACATCTATTAGAGCAGTGATACCATTCTGGTGAAAGATATGCTTGTCTTTATTTGGTGATGCCCCCTACACATGAAAATATGAGTCCGGGAGAAAGGAAGATTTCTGACAACAATGCTTATAGAATTAACTGTATTTATGTGTGTCTTTCAAATATGTAGGTAATGCTGACAGTATTTTTTTCCACTAAGATCATATACACACACACACACACACACACACATATATATATATTGCCCCAAGTAAATAATTATTTTGTAGCTAATACAGAAATGTTTGATGTAAGAAAATGCTACTCACTGCTTATATAATTCCATCTTGATCAAAATACATTCTGCTATATGAGATATATTTATATAACATAAACATTAATGAGTACATTCTTTGTAATACATACATACATAGCATGTATTATATACATATGAGTCAGTGAAAGGTGTTCAGTCGTGTCCAATTCTTTGCAACCCCATGGGCTGTAGCCTGCGAGGCTCCTCTGTCCGTGGAATTCTCCAGGTGAGAGTAATGGAGGAGGTTGTCATTTCCTACTCCAGGGGTTCTTCCCAACCCAGGGATTGAACCTGGGTCTCCTGCATTGCCATCAGATTATTTTTACCATCTGAGTCACCAGGGAAGCCCAATATTATACACATACATAAAATGAATATAATTTCTGATAAGTGTGCAAGTTTGATAATGAGTTTTCAACAGACTGGCGATTTCCTTTTTCTTTCTGAAGTAGGACATAAAGTCATCTATAGGAAACAAACAATGAGAGTGGACCATGAATTTGCATACACTAAGTAACTTTTTATTCTGATTACCTGTTATTTCTATAAATCCAAAGTCCACATAATTAGTTTACAATTATACATATGTATAAAGTATTTTAATTATTTTCAAAATAAATATTTTAATATGTTATTAAAGTATACCCAGTTGAATAGGGTTCCCAGTGGCTCAATTTTAAAGAATCTGCCTGCCAAGGCAGGAGACAGAGATGTAGGTTCAATCCCAGGGTTGGGAAGATCCCTTGGAGAAGAAAATGGCAACCCATTGCAGTATTATTGCCTAGGAAATCTCATGTACAGAAGAGCCTGTTAGGCTAGAGTCCATGAGGTCGCAAAAGAGCTGGACATGACTTAGCGACTGAACAACAACCCAACTGAATACGTTAAGATATTTTCTCTGAATTATCAAATTCTAATAATATGTCACATGGGAGTCAACATAAATGGGAAAGTTTCAGTCTGATGCAAATAATTAAATCTAAGGCACAAATTATATCTATATGTAGCTAATTGCTTTTTAAGAAACATATATTCCAAACTTCTTTCTGTGTCAGAAAATGAAAGTCAATACTTTTACCATAGCTATATGAGTCTGCCAATTTTATTTTATTTTATTTATTTTATTTTTTTTGCCAATTTTATATTTATCCACAAAAAAATAAATAAAATAGACAAACCATACTAAATTTCCAAACGTTTAATGGGATTAAAAATTATATATAGATTTCATGGCTTGGATAATGCCATTTTTGTTTCATTGTTTTAAAATCTCCTTCCCTGGTAAGTAACATTTCCATTAAAAGGGAAGGTACAATAAAACACAGACTCTTGGATGCACTGCAATAATTGGCTAAACTAGGTCTGTAGTCATAGTAAGTTTAACTTTTAATTTAAATCGCAGTATGATATAAACTCAACAATGTAAAGAATACTATGCTCAACTCCAATCTATACATCTCATTTCAAAATTTAAATGCACACATTTATAGTTAAAAATGTATCTACTTATTTATATTTTATATGGTTTTTGGTTTTGTATAAATTTTAAACTATTCTTGCCATAACTGGAATTACTATTATTTTTAGATTAAAAGCAAGCATCTTATCCAAATGCAGTTATTGATTATTATCATCAAATATATTATTCACAGGAATATGCTAGGTTCTTAATAATGATAACAATATAGCTCTTACTCTTCTGAGAATGCTCACAGTCTATTTATAGAAGTGTGACCAAGGCAATAGAATAAATAAGATGATGTATGTCACCTATATGGTTTATACAGAAATTCAGAAATAAAATAATTCCTACTAATTGTAAATCCTTGAGGAATGATGCTATATTTGTCTTCATTTTATTTTCAAGGCCTAATTTAATATAAAGCCTACTTAAGCATGTCATAAGCACATGATAAAATTAACAAAATAATGGTGAGACTACAAGGCAAAGATTGACCTTAATTTATGCATGAATGGAAGATTAGAGAATAAATAGAATAGCAGAGTTTTTACAGTCATGATTTGTTTTGATACACATTCAGAAAATAGTTTCCAGTAATAATAAAAATGGTGTGTTACATGTACACAATGGGATATTACTCAGCCATAAATAGGAACACATTTGAGTCACTTCTAATGATCTGGATGAACCTAGACCATATTATACAGAATGAAGTAAGTCATAAAGAGAAAGATAAATATCATATACTGATACATGTATATATGGAATCTAGAAAGATGATACTGATGAATTATAGAGAATAGACTAATGGACATGGGGAGAGGGGATGATAGGGTGAGATGTATGTAGAGAGTAACACAGAAACTCACATTATCATGTACAAAATAGATAACCAATGGGAATTTGCTGTATGTGTCAGGCAACTCTAACTTAGAGAGGTGCGAGGGGGAGGGAGATGAGAGGGAGTTTCAAGAGGAAGAGGACCTATGTACACCTGTGGCTGATTCATGTTGATGTTTGACAGAAAACAATAAAATTCTGTAAAGCAATCATCCCTCAGTTAAAAATAAGTAAATTTAAAAAAAATAAAAGAAAATAGTTTCCAGGAATACATGATAACTATAAATAGAGACTGTGTTCACTATGGTGTTCATCATATTTATACTTAAATATTATATTTATTCATATTTTCCATATAAGAAAATAAATTTCATAAGTATCCCATTAACTTTAACAAATACCTATTTTAAAAGTAATCAGTTATGTATACAAATCAATTGGAAAAGATATGGCCTTGTTTAGTACTAATCTTCCCACACAATTCAGGGAAGAATTAGTTTTCTGTTTTACTTCTATTTTTGTGTGTGCTCGGTCACACAGTTGGATCCAACTGTTCATCTTGCTTTGCACTATGGCCCACCAGGCTCCTTTGCCCCTGGGATTTATCAGGCAAAAATACTGGAGTGGGGTGCCATTTCCTCCTCCAGGGAATCTTCCTGACCCAGGGATTGAACTCACATCTCCTGCATTGCAAGCATATTCTTTACCTGCTGAATCATCTTTATAAATGCCAATAAAAATGTGTATTTTCTTCTAGATAGTAGATATATTCCAGATGAGAAAATGGTAGGGTTAAATGGGGTACAAGTAACTGTGCAAAAAACAGTTTTTAAGGTTAGAAAATTAACCATTAAGCTTTATATTAAAGATGTTTACATTTGATATAAAGTAAATAAATGCCATCAGACTGGCTTAAAATGTTCCACTATAGCAGAATGGACAGTGAATTGGGTGAATTATCCTACTAACTACTGGTATGAACTTAGGACACTCTGAGAAACTTTCCATGCCTCAAGATCTAAGCTGTGAAAAAAGAAGTGTGGAATAGACTACATTAAGGCTCTTAGAGTTTATGAACCAGATTCATTCAGTTCATAAACTGTTCTTCACTATTAAGAACAGTGCCTTTGGAAGCTGCATTAACTCTTTCTAGCTAATTAGTTTAATTTACATGTAAGGCATAACTTTATATGCAAGGATATTTGGCTTCATTGAATTCCAATTATTTTCCCTTATGCTAAACAATTTAGTTTCCACTCTTTTTTTTTTTTTTGGCCCTTTTCCTCAAATGAGCTAAACTCATTATGAGAGTCACAGCAAATAAATTGAGCCACCTGTGTTGGAATCATTGGATGGGCACTAACCAAAGTCATTCTATATTATTTACTTTTTCATTTCATTGATTAGTGTTTTTCAAATATTCTAGAAAAGGATGGAATAAGGTATTACTGATATTTTGCATAAGCTCTACATTTGATCCTCAATTTCAAATCATGCTTAGCCTTGATAAAATTCAAATTTACTTCCTTATCAACTTATCATATTTTTTTCAGAATTTAATGACATTATGAAACCACTCGCTTTTCTAGAAGGCTAGCAATTTATGAAAATTTATTTAAAAAACTAACTTTGTCAATTTTGTTTTGTATTTTTTTTACCTTGCATCCAGTTCATTATTACTGTTGTTTTTCCTTTAATATTTATTTCCTTCTTCTGTACTTGCTTGTTTTTAATCTGTTCATTTAGTTCTAGTTTCCAAAAGTGGAAATGTAAAGTTTAAGAATTCTTTTCAAGTGTGAAAATTTAGAACTATACACTATTCCCTTAGCACAGCTTTGGGTATATTACATTAATTAATTTTGATATGGTATGGCTTCACCAGCATGTGATTCAAATTTTAGCAAAATACCTCATGACTTCTTCTTTGAACATTGGTAGTTGACTTGCCAAGACAGGGTGAGTAGCAAAATAAAATAGCTCTGTTTCTATAGAGGAAAGACTTCTTTAAGATGAAGAGAAAAATCCACTTAGGTCAATTGGCCTTGTCACTTAAAGTAAGGAAATCAGTTGGAATTTAAGGGAGAAGAAACAAAGCATTTAGAACCTGAGTTCAGGGTCCTGGCTGGGAGAGCAGGTGACTAGTTAGCAATTTAATGGAGAAATCCTGGAAAAAAGAGAGATATTAAGGTTTTCAGTTCAGTTCAGTTCAGTCGCTCAGTTCTGTCCGACTCTCTGTGACCCCATGGACTGCAGCAGGCCAGGCCTCTCCATCCCCAACTCCCTGAGTTTACTCAAGCTCATGTCAATTGAGTCGGTGATGCCATCCAACCATCTCATCCTCTGTGGTCCCCTTTTCCTCCTGCCCTCAATCTTTCCCAGCATCAGGGTCTTTTCAAATGAGTCAGTTCTTCCCATCAAGTGGCCAAAGTATTGGAGTTTCAGCTTCAGCATCAGTCCTTCCAATGAATATTCAGGTCTGATTTCCTTCAGGACCTACTGATTGGATCTCCTTGCTGTCCAAGGGACACTTACGAGTTCAAAACACCACAGTTCAAAAACATCAATTCTTCTGTCCTCAGCTTTCTTTATAGTCCAACTCTCACAACTCTTCATGACTACTGGAAAAACCATAGCTTTGACTAGATGGACCTTTGTTGGCAAAGTAATGTCTCTGCTTTTAATATGCTGTCTAGGTTGGTCATAACTTTCCTTCCAAGGAGCAAGCATCTTTTAATTTCATGACTGCAATCACCATCTGCAGTGATTTTGGAGCCCCAAAAAATAAAGTCAGCCACTGTTTCCATTGGTTCCCCATCTATTGGCCATGAAGTGATGGGACCAGATACCATGATGTTAGTTTTCTGAATGTTGAGTTTAAGCCAAGTTTTTCACTCTCCTCTTTCACTTTCATCAAGAGGCTCTTTAGTTTCTCTTCGCTTTCTGCCATAAGGGTGGTGTCATCTGCATATCTGAGGTTATTGATATTTTTCCCAGTGATCTTGATCTGGCTTGTACTTCATTCAGCTCAGCATTTCTCATGATGTACTCTGCATATAAGTTAAATAAGCAGGGTGACAATATACAGCCTTGATGTACTCCTTTTCCCTATTTGGAACAAGTTTGTTGTTCCATGTTCAGTTCTAACTGTTGCCTCCTGACCTGCATACAAATTTCTCAAGAGGCAGATAAGGTGGTCTGGGATTCCCTACTCTTTTAGAATTTTCCAGTTTGTTGTGGTCCACACATTGGACTTTGGTATAGTCCATAAAGCAGAAATAGATGTTTTTTCTTGAATTCTTTTGCTTTTTCAATGATCCAATGGAAGTTGTCAGTTTGATCTCTGGTTCCTGAGCCTTTTCCAACTTGAACATCTGGAAATTCATGCTTCACATACTGTTGAAGCCTGGCTTGGAGAATTTTGAGCATTATTTTACTAGGTTGTGAGATGAGTTCAATTGTGTGATAGCTTGAGCATTCTCTGAGATTACCTTTCTTTGGGATTGGAATGAAAACTGATCTTTTCCAGTCCTGTGGCCACTGCTGAGTTCTCCAAAGTTGCTGCATATTAAGTTCAGCACTTTCACAACATCAAGTTTTAGGATTTGAAATAGCTCAACCAGAATTCTATCACCTCCACTAGCTTTGTTCCTAGTGATGCTTCCTAAGGCCCACTTGACCTCACATTCCAAGATGTCTGGCTCTAGGTGAGTGATCACACCATAGTGATTATCTGGGTCATGAAGATTTTTTTTTTTTTTTACAGTTCTTCTGTGTATTTTTGCCACCTCTTCTTAATATCTTCTGCTTCTGTTAGGTCCATAACATTTCTGTCATTTATTGTGCCCATCTTTGAATGAAATGTTCACTTGGTATCTCTAATTTTGTTGAAGAGATCTCTAGTCTTTCCCTTTCTATTGTTTTCATCTATTTCTTTGTATTGATCACTGAGGAAGGCTTTCTTATCTCTCCTTGCTATTCTTTGGAACTTTGAATTCAAATGGGTATATCTTTCCTTTTCTCCTTTGCCTTTAGCTTCTCTTCTTTTCACAGCTTTTTTTTTTTTTTTTTCATTTATCAGTTGGAGGCTAATTACTTTACAATATTGTAGTGGTTTTTGCCATACACTGACATGAATCAGCCATGGATTTACATGTGTTTCCCATCCTGAACCCCCCTGCCACCTCCCTCCCCATCCCATCCCTCTGGGTCTTCCCAGTACACCAGCCCTGAGCACTTGTCTCATGCATCCAACCTGGACTGGTGATCTGTTTCACACTTGATAATATACATGTTTCAGTGCTGTTTTCTCAGATCATCCCACTCTTGCCTTCTCCTACAGAGTCCAAAAGACTGTTCTATACATCTGTGTCTCTTTTGCTGGCTCACATATAGGGTCATCATTACCATCTTTCTAAATTCCATACATATGCGTTAATATACTGTATTGGTGTTTTTTCTTTCTGGCTTACTTCACTCTGTATAATAGGCTCCAGTTTCATCCACCTCATTAGAACTGATTCAAATGTGTTCTTTTTAATGGCTGAGTAATACTCCATTGTGTATATGTACCACAGCTTTCTTATCCATTCGTCTGCTGATGGGCATCTAGGTTGCTTCCATGTCCTGGATATTATAAACAGTGTTGCAATGAACATTGGGGTACATGTATCTCTTTCAGATCTGGTTTCCTCTGTGTGTATGCCCAGGAGTGGGATTGCTGGGTCATATTGCAGTTCTATTTCCAGTTTTTTAAGGAATCTCCACACTGTTCTCCATAGTGGCTCTACTAGTTTGCATTCCCACCAACGGTGTTAGAGGGTTCCCTTTTCTCCACACCCTCTCCAGCATTTATTGCTTGTAGACTTTTGGATAGCAGCCATCCTGACTGGCGTGTAATGACACCTCATTGTGATTTTGATTTGCATTTCTCTGATAATGAGTGATGTTGAGCATCTTTTCATGTGTTTCTTAGCCATCTGCATGTCTTCTTTGGAGAAATGTCTGTTTAGTTATTTGGCCCATTTTTTGATTGGGTCATTTATTTTTCTGGAATTGAGCTGTAGGAGTTGCTTGTGTATTTTGGAGATTAATCCTTTGTTGCTTCGTTTGCTATTATTTTCTCCCATTCTGAAGGCTGTCTTTTCAACTTGCTTATAGTTTCCTTTGTTGTGCAAAAGCTTTTAAGGTTCATTAGGTCCTATTTGTTTATTTTTGTTTTTATTTCCAATATTCTGGAAGGTGGGTCATAGAGGATCTTGCTGTGATTTATGTTGGAGAGTGTTTTGCCTATGTTCTCCTCTAGGAGTTTTATAGTTTCTGGTCTTACATTTAGATCTTTAATCCATTTTGAGTTTATTTTTGTGTATGATGTTAGAAAGTGTTCTAGTTTCATTCTTTTACAAGTGGTTGACCAGTTATCCCAGCACCACTTGTTAAAGAGGTTGTCTTTTTTCCATTGTATATCCTTGCCTCCTTTGTCGAAGATAAGGTACCCATAGGTATGTGGATTTATCTCTGGGCTTTCTATTCTGTTCCATTGATCTATATTTCTGTCTTTGTGTCAGTACCATACTGTTTTGATGACTATGGCTTTGTAGTAGAGCCAGAAGTCAGGCAGGTTGATTCCTCCATTTCCCTTCTTCTTTCTCAAGATTGCTGTGGCCATTCAAGGTTTTTTTTTTTTTAATTTCCATACAAATTGTGAAATTATTTGTTCTAGTTCCATGAAGAATACCATTGGTAGCTTGATAGGGATTGCATTGAATCTATAGATTACTTTGGGTAGTATAATCATTTTCACAATGTTGATTCTTCCAATCCATGAACATGGTATATTTCTCCATCTATTTGTTCCTATTCAATTTCTTTCATCAGTGTTCTATAGTTTTCCATGTATAGGTCTTTTGTTTCTTTAAGTAGATATACTCCTAAGTATTTTATTCTTTTTGTTGCAATGGTGAATGGTATTGTTTCCTTAATTTCTCTTTCTGTTTTCTCATTGTTAGTGTATAGGAAAGCAAGGGATTTCTGTGTATTAATTTTATATCCTGCAACTTTACTATATTCATTGATTAGCTCTTGTAATTTTCTGGTAGAGTCTTTACGGTTTTCTATGTAGAGGATCATGTCATCTGCAAACAGTGAGAGTTTTACTTCTTCTTTTCCTATCTGGATTCCTTTTACTTCTTTTTCTGCTCTGATTGCTGTGGCCAAAACTTCCAACACTATGTTGAATAGTAGTGGTGAGAGTGGGCACCCTTGTCTTGTTCCTGATTTTAGGGGAATGCTTTCAATTTTTCGCCATTGAGGATAATGTTTGCTGCGGGTTTGTCATATACAGCTTTTATTATGTTGAGGTATGTTCCTTCTATTTTTTCACTGCTTTTTGTAAGGCCTCCTCAGATAACCATTTTGCCTCTTTGAATTTCTTTTCCTTGGGGATGATCTTGATCACTGCCTCTTGTACAATGTCATGAACCTCCATCCACAGTTCTTCAGGCACTCTGTCTATCAAATTTAATCCCTTGAATCTGTCATTTCCAGTGTCTATTCATAAGGTATTTGATTTAGGTCTTACCTGACCTGATCTGTAAGGTTTTAAAGATCTCTTAACGTGTCTTTGGCTCCCCTGCTGACTCAGCTGGTAAAAAACCTGCCTGTCAATGCAGGAGACACAAGAGACCAGGTTCGATACCTAGATTGGGAAGACTCCCTGGAGACAGAAATAGCAACCCACTCCAGTATTCTTTCCTGGAAAATTACATGGACAGAAGAACTGGGCAGGCTATAGTCCATGGAGTCCCAAAGAATAGACACAACTGAGCACACATGCACACACACACACTTACATATCTGTGACTGGGAATTACAAGCATGCAAAGGGGAGAAATAAGAGTGAATAGGGGGCAAGGTATACTTGAAGTACATTTTTGGTCCTTTTGGGTTTGACTTCTACACAAGCTACACTCGGATCCACTGGCAGTGATGGAAAACTCCTATGCTAGCTTGTGGCATTGGCACACAACTGTTGTCCAATCACAGGTTGACCAGAAACACAGGCAACTCCTGGGAGGCAAAGCTAAAAAGTTAAATAAGAAAAACAGACATCAAAAATGTCACAGAAACCACAGCAACCTCAAATAACAAGGGGGCCTTCTTACAGAATAAGTTCAGACAAGTTATAGACACAGAAATAAATAGGTAAATTAAAACTAACTCAGGAGGACTTACTTGGCACTCCAGTGGTTAGCACTCTATGATTCCACTGCAAGGGGCATAAGTTGTATCCCTTGTCAGGGAACTAAATCTTATCTGCTGTCATTCTGTGGCCAAAAAAAAGAACTAAAAAGAACCTAATACAAAATTCAGAGTTGCTGCAATATGCTACGTAAAATATCCTATAAAGAGAAAAGAGAGACAAAGGGTTTGAAACAATATTTGATGAAGCAATGTTTGATAAAAATATTAATCAAAAGCTCCATAATGCTGATGAACCTAAAATAAATTTAATACAGGCACCCACACATAGTACTTAACTACTAAAATTAAAGTGTAGAAAGTCTTGAAAATAAGAAACAATTTGTATTACATAGGGAAATAAAAATATTACAAATATATGACTTTCCATCAGAAAGTATGGAGGCCAGAGGATAGTGGAATGAATGATGCATTTACAGAACTAAAAAACACAAACAGAAATTGTCAACCAAGAATTCTATATACAACAACATATCCAAAATCAATATGAATTAAAACATTACCAGAAAAGGAAACACAGAAAATTTGTTACTAGCATGCCTAATGTATAACAAATGTTATAGTAAAGGTAAATATGTGCTTAATATGAAAGATGTATACATATATCTTTCTATGTCCTTTTAAAAATTTCTTTAAAAATTACTTGTATAAATCATTAGTTGTAACATTTTGCTGGCTTATAGTGTGTGTAGATTTAAAATATTTGACTATTTATATAATAACACTAAAAACTGAAGAGGCAAAAGAGCCTCTTTGATAAATTATGTTTCACCTGTTAGAGGAAACATACACAAATGCATTTACCTTGAATTTTCATTAAAAACCATCAGTATATGAAAATACTCTTAATTCTCTGAAATGTCAATATAGTATTATACATTGAAAATATAATAACTTATATACACTTTTCCTATATTGATCATATCTCCTTCTGACTTTTTAATTTTATAATAAAACTGCAGTGGAATGCTTCATAGATGTATTAGCACTCTATTAGAAAGATTTCTAATAGAAAATACATTTTTTGATATAAAATTGACATAGACAATGTGTAAACATTTTAATTTTGAGAGGAACTTAAATTGTCCCCATTATACACTGAGAGAAACTATTTTTACCATTCTTTTCCAACGTGGAACATTCTGAAATTATTATTTACTCTACCTGTAAACATAAGCAAATATATTTAATGAACATTTTTTTTTTTAATGTTCAGTTGCCTGTATCTTAGTTTGAAGTCAAACTAGTTTTCATATGCATTAGTTTTTAATACTATTTTATCAGGGACTTCTTATATATGTATATCTGTGATTTTTTTACTGTCTTAATATTAAATTTTGATCACGTACATTTTCTTACTATTTTTTTCTTTGCCTTTAACCTTAGTTATTGGTGTTTCTCATTATGAAACACTGTTAACTTTTTCTGTAGTAAAAAGTGTCAATATATTTCTTGTGGATTGGTCAAGACAAAGAGCAGCAGAAACATCTGTGAATTGATGCTATGGAAAGCTCAGAGCTGAGCACTATTATAATGAGGTCAGTGGCTGGTTGAAACTGGAGAGATGGACAAGAAACAATTTTAATGGAATGACAATATCTAGGGTCAGAACAGGGGAGTTGCAATAGAAAGTCCTAATCAGGCACAAGCCATCCTGTGAGAGAAGAGGAGCTCTGGTGTGAGAGAACACTGTAAAGCCTTTAAAATGTTGTGAGATTAAAGAAAGAATGGTGCAAGAGAACAAAAGTCTTCAGTTCTACATTGGAGATTATTGAGGCGGAAGATAATGAAAATATTGTGTCATCTATTTAAGAAGATATATATATATATAATATATATCTATAATATATTACCTTTTAAAATACTTTTCCTATGCACTGATACAACACTGAATATAAATGAATATCTGTGTATTCTAAAATAAATTTGAGGATAGTATATACTAAGAAGAGGTGGCAAGAATACACAGAAGAACTGTACAAAAAAGATCTTCATGACCCAGATAATCACGATGGTGTGATCACTCCCCTAGAGCGAGACATCCTGGAATGTGAAGTCAAGTGGGCCTTAGAAAGCGTCACTATGAACAAAGCTAGTGGAGGTGATGGAATTCCAGTTGAGCTATTACAAATCCTGAAAGATGATGCTGTGAAAGTGCTGCACTCAATATGCCAGCAAATTTGGAAAACTCAGCAGTGGCCACAGGACTGGAAAAGGTCAGTTTTCATTCCAATCACAAGGAAAGGAAATCCCAAAGAACACTCACACTACTGCACAATTGCACTCATCTCACACACTAGTAAAGGAATGCTCAAAATTCTCCAAGCCAGGCTCCAGCAATACATGAACCGTGAGCCTCCAGATGTTCAAGCTGGTTTTAGAAAAGGCAGAGGAACCAGAGATCAAATTGCCAACATCCACTAGATCATCGAAAAAGCAAGAGAGTTCCAGAAAAGCATATATTTCTGCTTTATTGGCTATGCCAAAGCCTTCGACTGTGGATCACAATAAACTGGAAAATTCTGAAAGAGATGGGAATACCAGACCACCTGACCTGCCTCTTGAGAAACCTATATGCAGGTCAGGATGCAACAGTTAGAACTGAACATGGAATAACATACTGGTTCCAAATAGGAAAAGGAGTATTTCAGGCTGTATATTGTCACCCTGCTTATTTAACTTATATGAAGAATACATCATGAGGAACTCTGGGCTGGAAGAAGCACAAGCTGGAATCAAGATTGCCAGGAGAAATATCAATAATCTCAGATATGCAGATGACACCACCCTTATGGCAGAAAGTGAAGAGGAACTAAAGAGCCTCTTGATGAAAGTGAAAGAGAAGAGTGAAAAATTTGGCTTAAAGCTCAACATTCAGAAAACTAAGATCATGGCTTCTGGTCCCATCATTTCATGGGAAATAGATGGGGAAACAGTGGAAGCAGTGTCAGATTTGGTTTTGGGGGGCTCCAAAATCACCGCAGATGGTGATTGCAGCCATGAAATTAAAAGACGCTTACTCTTTGGAAGGAAAGTTATGACCAACCTATATAGCATATTAAAAAGCAGAGACATTACTTTGCCAACAAAGGTCCCTCTAGTCAAGGCTATGGTTTTTCCAGTGGTCATGTATGGATGTGAGAGCTGGACTGTGAAGAAAGTTGAGCGCCGAAGAATTGATGCTTTTGAACTATGGTGTTGGAGAAGACTCTTGAGAGTCCCTTAAACTGCAAGGAGATCCAACCAGTCCATCCTAAAGGAGATCAGTCCTGGGTGTTCATTGGAAGGACTGATGTTGAAGCTGAAACTCCAATACTTTGGCCACCTCACGCGAAGAGCTGACTCATTGGAAAAGACCCTGATGCTGGGAGGGACTGGGGGCAGGAGAAGAAGGGGACGACAGAGGACGAGATGGCTGGATAGCAACACCGACTTGATGGACATGAGTTTGAGTACTCTCCGGGAGTTGGTGACGGACAGGGAGGCCTGGTGTGCTGCGATTCATGGGGTTGCAAAGACTCGGACACGACTGAGCGGCTGAACTGAACTGAACGTTTTGTAGCCTGCTTATTTTAAATTATCAATAAATTGTAAAGCTTTTTTCATGTCATTAAGCATATTAAATTTTCAGATTAGACTGTAATTTTGATATTTATAAAACATCACTATCACTATATTATTAGGATTGTGTATTATTTCTTAGATATTTAATTATAACAAGCTTAGTTGTTTTCTATTCACTGTTGAGATTTTAAGAACTATTATAAGTAAAATTAACTTAGTTTTAAATTAATGTGAAAATAAACCTATACATAATATTTTTGTGGGCTGTTGCATAGATAATACATAAACTTAAGGAATAACATATTCATACTTAGAACTGAAACAACCACTACAATATTGTAAAGTAATTAGCCTCCAACTAATAAAAATAAATGAAAAAAAAAGAAAAAAAAACAAAAAAGAACTGAAAGAGGCTCAGAATGATGTTATCTGGCCTGATATTCTACTTGAGAGCTTTCAGAGGTAGAGAACTTTTCTCACCATCCATTATGTGTTAGCATTGAAGTTAATCTAAACAAAATTTAATTAGCAAAGACAATTTCCATCTGGTAGAAAATTCAAATATACAGTAAATACTTCAATTATAATTGAAATGTTTACCTTACTGTGCTTTCAAATAATTCAGAACTTAAATACTACTTCTGGAACTTTAGTGAGTGTCTTATTATGATTTAGAGAAAAAAGTATAATCTATTTCTGGACTGCATTTTGGCTATGTTTGCCTTCTCATTAGAATTTTATAAAATGTGCAGTCTTCCTACTTAAAGCATGAATCCACATTTTTTTGAGAGATGGTGTCAGGTAAGAAGATCCTATTTCAATACTCCCACACTGTTCAACCATCCAGTTTCTTGATATTTTTCTCTTCCTGGGTAGCATCAAAAGTCAGTATTGTGGGTATTCTTGGATCTTTAACTCTGTAACTTTTCCAGTTTCTGATCAATCATGCTGTTGGATATATTGTGGATATTAAGTAACATTTTTTCCACTGTGGCATTTCTTAGATTTCCCTTGAGAGGCAGTTAACAAAACATTGACCAGAATTATTCAGGCCTAGAGTTGCTTTGTTGATTAAGAAAACTGTGGGGTTCCCAATGTGTTCCAAGATGTTGTGTATTATTGGAAGCTAATACAGCCATTCTTTTACCACTGGCTTCAGAAACCTTGGCATCTCTGCCTTGCATGTTGGTTAAAAAAATAGTCCCTGAATTTCATGTTGAAAATCATTCTTGAGATCTTGCCAACTATCAAGAAAACATGAATGATGGCCTTTGGACTTCATACAATAAATCCAAATACTGAATGAACATGCGCATTGTTATTTAACTCAGAAATATTCTTTCTCACAATTGCTATTCATAATCTTTAGGGTACCATCAACAAAGATAGTTACAATAGAGAAATATCTGATGGCAACACTCTACAGCATAATAACACTTTTGAGCCAAAATTTTGTAGAGATGTTTTAAATGATTTTAAGAAAATGTTTGCAAAGCAATCAAGTTGCTTGAAAGGAAGTTCAAATGTCAACATAAATTATATTAAGAAATAAATTTGGGGTAGTTTATAGAAGGTTACCTTATTATTTTACCTGCAATGATCTACTGTGTGTTTATTGACAATTCCACTATGTCTCATATTTCCTCTCTATAAAGTTAAGGAGTTTTATAATTTTCCAAAGTTCCAATGAAAGTGCTAAGAAAATATGTCTTACCTAGACATTATATTTTAATTTTATGAAAATAATTTGTGTTGTATTTAAATTAGAAAACTTCACTTGGAGTTATTCAAGTTAAAGTTATACCTATGGACAAAAATAGACTG
Organism: Cervus canadensis; assembly: GCF_019320065.1. Lineage (NCBI taxonomy): Eukaryota > Metazoa > Chordata > Mammalia > Artiodactyla > Cervidae > Cervus > Cervus canadensis. The sequence goes on along the minus strand of NC_057401.1, from coordinate 49,228,342 downwards.
CTGAATATTGGAGTTTTAAAGGAAAAATAATCTTAAGAAAAATTTTAACCATCCAGTTTTAATTTGTGTATCTGTGGTTGTATCTTCTTTTTGACTAAACTTTATATTTTTTTCTCCAAATGCTGTATTTTTTACCTTATATCATCATTTCTTAAATATATGTATGCAATTACATAAATTATCAAAAAATCAGATTTTAAAGCTTTAGCAACATAATGATTTTATTAAAGATACTTTGCCTTCAGCAGTTTATATTTCCTGAAATAGACACTAAAATATATGTGTCTATATTGAAGACACACAAAGGGCAGTGGAAAAGCAGCATATAGTACAGCCAAATTTTCCTGGTGGGACAGAGAATTGTATATACAATGTTAATTTTCGACTTGAAATATCTGAAGTTCTATATGAAGAAAAGGGTGCATTTTTCTTTTCCAGTAATAGAGAGCACTCTTTCTAAAGCTTGGGGCTGTAAAAGTCTCACTACTTCAGATCATGACATGATAGTCTGTGACGAGTGGAAAACATAGCTGGAAAGATAATATGGAGCTGGGAGCTTTGAATGCTTCAATAAAGAAATTTAAAATGAAAACTCCTGACATTTATAATAAGAATGAGTAAGAGTGAAATCATTAGGTAAGGACTGATCTTTAGATAAATAACTACTGGACAAGGTAAGCAAAAACAGTTTTATATTATTTGTGTTACACCAGCCTAATGGATAAGTTTAATATAATCTGAGTAAGATATTATCTTAAAGCAAAAACCACTACAATATTGTAATTAGCCTCCAACTAATAAAAATAAATGGAAAAAAAAAAAAGAATGAGTCCCTAGAACTAAAAAAAAAAAAAAAAAAACACTAACATAAGTGTGAGATTTCTAAAAGTCTTGCATCAAGTCATCCTGTCTCAGGGCTATGAGCTATTCTACACTACTCTGCACAGTCTATATGTCATACATTAACACACACACATATCACAATCATCATTGTCATCCACTTAACCATCATCAAATAAAATTATCAGAGATTAAAATGTAGATACTTCCATAAAGTATCTGGAAGTAATGTATTTTGTTCACCCCATAAGAAAGAATGCAGATTTCTTATTCTAAATATTTACAGTTGCATACAATTTGAAAACATAGATGAAAACAAGACATTTTTCGGTGAAATAATATGACTGGAAAAGTAAGGAAGATAAGATGAGAAATGCAGGTGCTCACATTGCAGAATAGTCTCCCAGATTGTAATGAGATAGCAACAGGATCAAAAATCAATAATCATCATTCTGTATTTACATGCCACTTTAGAATTGAAGCTGTTATAAATTTGCTAGGTCATTTGATCCCTCAATTGTTCTGAGGTAGATAGAGAAAAACAAACTTGAAATGAAACTGCAATTCTGGTAATAGGATGCATTATGAACTAAACTATAAAATTGCATGCATTCATATTCTTTCAGTTCAGTTCAGTTCCATCACTCAGTCATGTCCAGCTCTTTGTGACCCCATGGACTGTGGCATGCCAGGCTTCCCTGTCCATCACCAACTCCCGGAGCTTGCTTAAAGTCATGTCCCTTGAGTCGGTGATACCATCGAACCTCATCCTCTGTCGTCCCCTTCTCCTCCTGCCTTCAATCCTTCCCAGCGTCAGGGTCTTTTCCAATGAGTCAGCTCTTCGCATCAGGTAGTCAAAGTATTGGAGTTTCAGCTTCAACATCAGTCCTTCCAATGAATATTCAGGACTGATCTCCTTTAGGGTAGACTGGTTTGATCTCCTTGCAGGCCAACAGACTCTCAAGAGTCTTCTCCAACACCACAGTTCAAAAACATCAATTCTTTGGTGCTCAGCTTTGTTTATAATCCAACTCTCACATTCAAGCAAGACTACTGGAAAAATCATAACCTTGACTAGATGGGCATTTGTTGGCAAAGTAATGTCTCTGCTTTTTAATATGCTGTCCAGGTTGATGATAGCTTTTCTTCCAAGGAGCAAGTGTCTTTTAATTACTGCAGTCACCATCTGCAGTGATTTTGGAGCCCCCCCAAATAAAATCAGCCACTGTTTCCCCATCTATTTCCCATGAAGTGACGGACTAGATGCCATGATCTTAGTTTTCTGAATGTTGAGTTTTAAGCTAACTTTTTCACTCTCCTCTTTCACTTTCATCAAGAAGCTCTTTAGTTCTTCTTCACTTTCTACCCTAAGGGTGGCGTCATCTGCTTATCTGAGGTTATTGATATTTCTGCCTGTAATCTTGAGAGCACGGCATTTTTGCATGTATGGTGCACATAAGTTAAAGAAGCAAGATGATAATATACAGCCTTGACGTACTCCTTTTCCTATTTGGAACCAGTCTGTTGTTCCCTGTCCAGTTCTAACTGTTGCTTCTTGACCTGCATACAGATTTCTCACGAGGCAGGTAAGGTGGTCTGGTACTCCCATCTCTTTAAGAATTTTCCACAGTTTATTGTGACTTATAGAGTCAAAGGCTTTGGCATAAATAGAAATACATAAAGCAGAAATAGATTATTTTCTGGAACTCTCATGCTTTTTTATGATCATATTCTTTACTCACTTTTTTCTTTTTTTTTTTTAACTTCTTTAAAATTTGATAATAAAGCCCATCTTTTAATATGAAACATTTTGTTAACATATGCATTTGATTTTATTCATGAAATATGTACATGCAAGTATACAGTATTTATTCACACCATTAAAATAAACCTGAGTAATTTATATAATATCTTATGTCAATATAATTCAAATAGGAGATAGCATCTTACATATTGTATGAGTTTCCTTTTGATTGTTGTAAAAATTAGTATAACATGGTGACTTAAATAATAAATATTTATTCTTTCACAGTTCAGGAGGTCAAAAGTTTTGACATCACTGTCACTGGGCCAAAGTTAGGTTGTGGTTGCAGGGCCACAATTCCTCTGAAGACTCAAGGTCTAATCTGCCCTTGCCTTTCCAGCTGATATCCCAGCATTTTTGGCCTGTTCTATGTCACTCTAATCTTTGTATCCAGAGTCACATTGTCTTCTTTGCTCTGTGTCTAATCTCCATGTCACCTTTTCCATATGGATCTTTTGTTGTTTCATCACTAAGTTGTGTCTGACTCTTTTGTGACTCCATCAACTATAGTCTGCCAGGTTCCTCTGTCCATTAGATTTCCCAGGCAAGAATACTAGAGTGTGTTACCATTTCCTTCTCCAGGGAATCTTTCTGACCCAGGGGTCAAGCCCAGGTCTCCTGAATTGGCAGGCTGATTCTTTACCCTTAGCCACCAAGGAAGCCCATTTCCATATGAATACATATGATTAAATTTAGGGATCACCCATATAATCTGGATATCTCCTCATTTCAGCATGTTCATTTTAATCAGGTCTGCAAAAGCCTTTTATTTTTCCCAAATAAAGTTACAAATACTTTGTGGGTATTTGCTCAAGGAATTAGGTCTTAATATATTTAGGGGACACAATTCAACCTTCTATAATCTTCTCTCTAGCCTCCAATGATTCATGCCTATAACAGATGCAAAATATATTCACCGAGGCCAAGATCCCCAAAAGTCTCAACACAATAAAGCATCAACACCAGCCTAAAATGTCATCTAAATACCTGTTACAAAATTCCAAATTTCATTATCTAAATCATTTAAATTAAGATTGTATGAGACATTGGGTACAACCTATTCTGAGATCAATTTTTCCTCACTCTCCAAACCTGTGACTTGGATAACTTGGAAAGTTATCTGTTACCAAAATACAATTGTGGGATAGACAGAGTTTAATATTTATAGATGTTCCCATTGCAAAAAGAAGACAAAGGTTTAGGAAAGAGAATATTCATAGATTCCAAGCAATTTTGAAATCAAGCAGGATAGATTTCATTAAGTTTTAAGGCCTGGGAATCATCCTTTGTAGCTCAAGACTCTGATAGCTGCAGCACAACTCTGTCTTCAGCTGTTATGCGATGACTTAAATTCTTCTGAGCCCACTGTTATGGCCTCTGAGCCCAAATCTCTGCCCTCAGCATCATCTTTCCTTTTACTTGAGAGTGAACATATGTGTTTCTCAGTAGTTTTCTCACCCTACTTTCTGCCTGTAGAGATTTTGTAGTCCAAAGGCCTTTTTCATTTTATATTGTGTTATTCATTCCACTCCAAGCTGGTCATGTTTATGGTGTATGACATTCTCAGAAACCTTTGTGGGTTGCCCATGTACATCACAGAGATTCACACCTTTAAACAGAGCATCCTCCACAGATCTTTCTTTAGTAACCCATCTCTATTCCAGACTTCTGTGATTGAGTGAATTCATGAATCACTTATATAATCTCTTCCGCAATAAAGACAGTTTTCCAGCCATACCATTGGCCTTCTCTCCAAAGTATGCTTTCCTAACAGTTTTGTTGTTGTTCAGTCACTAAATTGTGTTCAACTATTTGTGAACCCACAGACTCTAGGATGCCAGGCTCCTTTGTCCTCCACTGTCTCCTGTAGTTTGCTCAAATTCATGTCCACTGAGTCAGTGATGCTATCACATCATATCATTTTCTGTTGACTACTTCCCCTGCCCTCAATTTTTCCCAACATCAGGATCTTTTCCAGTGAGTCAGCTCTTCACATCAGGTGACCACATTTTTAGAGCTTCAACTTCAGGATCAGTCTGTCCATAGGATATTCAGGATTGGTTTCCTTTATGATTGAGTAGCTTGACCTCCTTGAAGTCTTAGGGATTCTCAAGAGTCTTCTAACAGTTATTATCCTAATTTTATCAAATTTTGCCATCTGAATGGTTGTTTCCCAAATCATTAAGTGCTGATTTCCTTATTTTATATCTGCCTGCTTGTGTTTTGCTATTATCAGCTAACACTTTCAATGTTTTGCTTAGAAATATCCTAAGCTAAATATCAAAATTTCTTTATGAGTTTTTCTTCTTCAAACAGTTGGAGAGCATAATTTAGCTAAGTTCTCTATCTCTATCTCTATATACCAAGATCTGCCTTTCCTTTGGTTTCCAATGATGTACTGCTTACTTCCTTCTGAGCCTTTGCCTTGAACCCACTTTTTAACCAAGAGTTTGCCTAAGTGCATAGTCATTTTCTATAACATGTCACAGAATTCTTCCAGCCGCTATACATTTTTTATTCCAAAGCCCTTTCCATATTTTAAGCATTTATTACACAATACCATATCTATGTACTTAAACCTATATTAGTTTCTTATGGATTGTTAAATCACTACAAACTTGATGATCAAAAATAACATAACATTTTGCTGTCTCATTTTTCTGGAGGCTGTAAGTTCAAAATTAGTGTTAGTGGACCAAAATCAAAGTGTCAGTAGGGCTTCTTTTCCTCCGAAGGCTCTAGGGGAAATTTGGTAGACTGCCTCCTCCAACTTCTGGTGGCTGCCAGTATTCCTTGGCTTGTGTTATAGTACTCCACTCTGTTATTTTCACAATACCTTGTGTATTTCAAATCTCCTTTTGCATCTCTTTTAAAGATATATGTGACTGCTTTTCAAACCCATGACTTAAGATCCTTAACTTAAACACATGCGTAATTTTTTTTTCTCTAAATAAATTGATATTTATAGGCTTCAGGCATTAGGACCTAATATTTTTAAGGAGGCTTTTTTTTTTTAGTCTACTATACATACTTTGCATAACATTATTTTTCAAAAAGAAGTTTCATTTTATTTAATTTCATGAAAATTTTGCTATTATTACTTTTTAAATATCATCAGTTTTCCCTTCTGAATAAATCATTTAAAGGATGTTAGAGCATGAACTATTTTATTGTTTTATTTTCTTATTGATACACAACATGTAGGCTTTCTCTAGAATAATGATGCTATCTTAGTGGGCTGTTAGACTTATTTACATACTATTTTCAGGCATTCAGTAAATGGTGTATCATGTGATTATCATTACAGACTTAAATTGTTATATTATAAAATGGACCATTCTACTTATATTTCAAAGCACATGACAGTTCATTATCTTAAGAAAGAAAAATAAGCTATAACATTAATGCATATATTTAATATTCTTTGTTAAGTAGCAAGTTATTTCAAGACAGCCTGCTGATTTGAAGCAATAGGCTGATATAAAATAAAGCAATTATAGGTGTACTATGCTTCAGAAATTGCCAGTCCCTGTATTTCAGCTCATTATCTACATGCTTCTTCAAAGACCAAATGAGTCTCCATCACTTGCCCCTGGGGAGTGAAACTGTTGCAATTTGATTTTTGGAATGGTATTTCCAGAAGTATAAAATACTTATACTTTGAAATGCAGATACTTATTCTTTCACAGATCTGCCTAGTGATACTCTGCTTATCATAAGTGTATGTTCAGTATGAATCACTTAGGGAATTTGAACCAGCAAAGAGCAAGATCCTTTCTGCTCACTTGTTAAATGCAAATGCAGAGTGTAATTACGGTCTTGTTTCTGGGGTATAAGATTAAGTATATTTGAATAAAGAAGTGTTATGACACAAAATAGTGTCAGACATAATAAAGTAGACTTTGGAACCACATTGCTTGAGGTGAACTCTACTTAAGCCTCCAGCTAGCGGCATGACATTGATCGAGTTATTTATCTTCTTTCCAGTAAAATAGGAAAAGTGCCTTTGGTCAATTGTATTATTGTTTCAGATTATTTTCTTCTTTCATAAGAAGTTCATACAAAAACTCCTAGGGTCATAGTGCTTGAAGTCCCCTTCTGCAAGGGAAGAATACACACCTCTACACCACTGACATTAGAATTAATCATGTGACTTGCCTTTGATCAGTCAAATATGAACAGAGTGGTAATTACCACAGAAGCCTTATGAAACATCAGAAAGTTTTGTCTTCACTTCTCCCACTCTTCCCGGGTGACTATAGTGGTAAAGAACCTGTCTGCTAATACAGAAGATATAAGAGATGCTGGTTCAATCTCTAGATTGGGCAGATCCCCTGGGGAAGGAAATGACAACCCACTCCAGTATTCATGCCTGGAAAATCCCATGGACAGGCGAGCCTGGCAGGCTACATACAGTTCATGGGGTCACAAAGTGTCAGACATGACTGACGTGTCTTAGCATATGCCCTACAAGTAATCCTCCACTCTTGCACAGGGACAGTATGCCTCAGATGGAAGTTGTTGTTTAAACCTGAATCTTAGAGTTAAGAAGCTGTGATAAAGAGAGCCACTGCTTTTTTGTAAGCTAATAAGCTACCGAGGGGTTTCCCTGGTAGCTCAGCTGGTAAAGAAATCTGCCTGCAATGCAGGAGACCCTTTTGGGAAGATCCCCTAGAGAAGAGATAGGCTACCCACTCCAGTATTCTTAGACTTCCCTAGTGGCTCAGACGGTAAAGTATCTACCTGCAATGTGGGATACCTGGTTTTGACCCCTGGTTTGGGAAGATCCCCTGGAAGAGGGCATATCAACCCACCCCAGTATTTTTGCCTGGAGAATCCCTATGGACAGAGGAGCCTGGTGGGCTACAGTCCATCGGGTTACAAAGAGTTGGACATGACTGAGCTACTAGGCACAACCTAGCACAAGATACTGCGGGTAGTGGAGAATTGCACATAATCCAGCAAAGCTGAATAATAGTCGTATCTACTTTATGTTCTTATTTTGAGTAAGGCTCAGAGAAAGCAGTTAGTAATAAGGTGGATTCTTATAAGTATAGAAAGAGGTTTTGTTATTATTGTTACCGTTATATTTATAAATCCAAGGAGCGACAGTGTAAAGATGGTCACATGTTACAGGGTAAAGGTATAAGAAAAAAATTCTGTTTTACTAGTTGTAATATACTATACTGAGTCTAGGAGTGATGGGCATAATTTTCCAAATTATATTGAGGATTAACAATAGACACTGACCTTTGAATATGTGGGGTTTCAAATACTCATAAGATTTATTCATTCAAAAAAAATTAGATAAACTCCCAAATTTTTCATATTTCAGACAACTCTGCCACTTCTCTTTACCCACCCCTCCCCCAACAACAAAACTAGAGAAAGCATTATTTTCCAGGCTGTATTCATTCTTTGTACTCTCAAATATATTTAACAAGATTTCATTTGGAATAGGATAAAAGAAGCTTCACTGATAGTGCAGTTGCTAAAGAATCTGCCTACAATGCAGGATACCCTAGTTCAATTCCTGGGTCAGGAAGTTCCCTGGAGAAGGGATAGGCTACCGACCCCAGTATTCTTCGGCTTCCCTGATGGCTCACACAATAAAAAGAGTCCATCAGAAATGTGGGAGACCTGGGTTTGATCCCTGGATTGGCAAGATCCCTGAAGGAAGGCATGGCAACCCACTCCATTTTCTTACCTGGAGAGTCTCCATGGACAGAGGAGCCGGGCAGGCAATGGTCCATGGGGTTGCAAAGAGCCGGACATGACTGAGCAACGACTGAGCTTTCAGTATGATTCTTTAATAGTTAAAGTTCTCTGTAGATTGATTAGATGCTCAATCACATAACACACAGGCACACAGGGGATTAAAAATTGTTTGAGAAAGTCACAGTATTGCCCTGTTCTGCCACTATATTAAAATCCTATCTCATGAACTGTCACCTATTCGAAATTGAAGTGGCCACACTTGCCTTAAGAAATTTAAGTGTTCATTGTTCTATAACTTAGTACATACAAGTCTGAGTAGATCATTAGATTCTTACAAGCATGAATTAATCATTCCATTTTTCTGTATCTTTCTCTATCATTGGCCCTAGATGACAGTTAATTTAACAAGTTACAGTAAACCCTCCATATATGCAAGTTCTGAATTGCAGATTCAACAAACTGCAGATTAAAAGCATTAAAAAAATTTCAGAAAGTTCCAAAAAAGCAAAACCTGAATTTTATCTTTGATAGGCAATTTTTTTACATAGGATTTACAATGCAATGTTGTAATGAATCTAGATTTGATTTAAAACATAAAGAAAAATTTGCATAAGTTATATGAAAACACTACACCATTTTATTGGCTCTGCACCCTGGGCCAAATTCAGATTTAAGTTGAAGTAAGTATGGAAAACCAATAGCAGATTCAGGTATGACCTAAACCAAATCCCTCACGATTATACAGTGGAAGTGACAAGTAGATTCAAGGGATTAGATCTGATAGACAGAGTGCCTGAAGAACTATGGACAGAGGTTCATGACATTGTACAGGAGGCAGTAATAGAGGCCATCCCCAAGAAAAAGAAACGCAAAAAGGCAAAATGGATGTCTGACAAGGCCTTACAAATAGCTGAGAAAAGAAGAGAAGCTAAAGGCAAAGGAGAAAAGGAAAGATATACCCATTTGAATTCAAAGTTCCAAAGAATAGCAAGGAGAGATAAGAAAGCCTTCCTCAGTGATCAATACAAAGAAATAGAGGAAAATAATAGAATGAGAAAGACTAGAGATCTCTTCTAGAAAATTAGAGATACCAAAGGAACATTTCATGCAAAGATGGGCTCAATAAAGGACAGAAGCAGAATATATTAAGAAGAAGTGGCAAGAATATACAGAATTATACAAAAAAATGATCTTCATGATCCAGATAACCAGAATGGTGTGATCACTCACCTTGAGCCAGACATCCTGGAATGTGAAATCAAGTGGGACTTAGGAAGCATCACTATGAACAAAGCTAGTGGAGGTGATGGAATTCCAGTTGAGAGCTATTTCAAATCCTAAAAGATGATGCTGTGAAAGTACTGTACTCACTATGCCAGAACATTGGGAGAACTCAGCAGTGACCACAGGACTAGAAAATGTCAGTTTTCATTCCAATCCCAAGGAAAGGCAATGCCAAAGAATGTACAAACTACCACACAATTGAACTCATCTCACACGCTATCAAAGTAATGCTCAAAATTCTCCAAGCTAGCCTTCAACAGTATATGAACCATAAACTTTCAGATGTTAAAGCTGGATTTAGAAAAGGCAGAGGAACCAGAGATCAAATTGCCAACATTCATTGGATCTTCGAAAAAGCAAAAACTATGGTTTTTCCAGTAGTCATGTATGGATGTGAGAGTTGGATTTAAAAAAAGCTGAGCGCTGAAGAATGGTTGCTTCTGAACGGTGGTGTTGGAGAAGCCTCTTGAGAGTCCTTTGGACTGGAAGGAGATCAAACTAGTCCATCCTAAAGGAAATCAGTACTGAATATTCTTTGGAAGGACTGATGCTGAAATTCCAAAAGTTTGGCCACCTGATGTGAATCACTGACTCATTGGGAAAAAAACCCTGATGCTGGGAAAGACTGAAGGTGGGAGAAAATGGGGATGACAGAGGATGAGATGGTTGGATAGCATCACTGACTTGATGGACATGAGTTATACGCAGTCCATGGGGTTGAAAAGAATTAGACATGACTGAGTGACTGAACCGAACTGAACTGATAACATTTTATAGAAGGACCTTGAGCATCCGAGGATTTAGTGTCCTGTATATGGAATGTTAGGCTTCCCATGTGACACTAGTGTTAGTGGATCCTCCTGCCAATGCAGGAGATGAAAGCATACGGGTTTGATCCCTGGGTCAGGAAGACCCCCTGAAGGGCATGGCAACCCACTCCAGTATCCTTGCCAGGAGAATTTCATAGGCAAAGGAGCCTGGAGGGCTACGGTCCATGGGATCACAAACAGTCAGACACCACTGAGGCAGCTTAGCACAGCACAGCACAGCAGATATGGAATGTTGATATAATGCAACTAAGAAGAAAATTTTTATTTCCTTATTCTTACGGCATGTTTGGTTCTACCAGTTTCCAAAATTTATTACCCCAACTCTTTTGATGGTCTCCTTACAAAGGAAAAAGTTCTAGATATCAAATGTAGATATTTGCTTTTGGAAACATTGTCTTTCTAGAATGTTTATTAAATCTAAAACTCAATAATAAATAAATATTTGATTTGCTAAAGTGCACTTTTTTAAATGTTCATAGTCAATGTAAAAGTAACTAGAGATAAAATTGATCTGGTAATGTCAAACAAATTGAACGTTCTGACTTGTCTAATTGCCATTTAGAAGTTATAAGTATAAATCAGTTGAACTTTTCCAGGGCCAATTGTGCTTTTAAAATATTTTTATTTATTATTAATATGCATTGAGTACCAGTGATACACAAAATATTATAGGAGAGCTAAATTTACATGATGACAATTTGATTATGAAACTACATAAGACAGACTGACTTTAATGTTGCTGTTTCTCATATCTATAAAATTATTATTTTGTTCCAAATAGTATGTTAAGTACATGCACTTTCTCATTTAATCAATGCAATGATTCAATATAGTAAGTATAATTATAGATCCATAATCTATAATTATGAAGGAGTTAAAGAGCCTTAAATATCTTTATCAAGGTCATAGACCTAGGACTTTACAGTCAACAAAAGATAGGTTTACATCATTAAAAATGCATTTATATCACTGCATTTTCTGAGTTTTTAATGTAGTATTTGCTTCCTTTGACTTCATTTATGTAAGATTTGAAAATAGGTTTTGGCTTTTGTTTCAGTTTTAAGATTAAAGTAGCACATGTTTATTAAAGAAATATTTGAAAAGTATGGAATAACATAAATGAACTGAAGAAAGAAAACATACAATGCCAGCAACTTATTTCCCTTAGTCTTCTTTCAGAGCTTTACTTTACAGTTCAGATTAACACACACACACACGCACACACACTCACATACACAATCTGTAACACTGTATGTCAAAATTTTTACTTAATATCATTGCATAAGTGGGCTTTCCTGGTGGCTCAGATGGTAAAGAATCTGTCTGCAATGCGGGAGACCTGGGTTCGATCCCTGGGTTGGGAGGATCCCCTGGAGGAGGGCATGGCAACCCACTCCAGTATTCTTGCAGTAGAAACCCCATGGACAGAGGAGCCTGGCGGGCTACAGTCCACGGGGTCACAAGGAGTTGGACACGACTGAGCAACTAAGCACAGAACATGGCATAAGTAGTTTTTAAGTCATTGACTATGATGATAAAAGTCTTCTTACCCTGTGGCTCAGATGGAAAAGAATCTGCCTGTAATGTGAGAGACCCAGGGTCAGGAAAATCCCCTGGAGGAGGGACTGGCAACCTGCTCCAATATTCTTGCCTGGAGAATTCCATGGACAGAGAAGCCTGGCCAGGCTCTAGTCCATGGGGTCACAAAGAGTCAGACACAACTAAGCGACTGTCACTTCACTTCATCCTTATAAAATACTGCTAATTTGATGCATAAGAACTCTATCATGTTATTATACACAAAGAATATCATCTTATTGTTACACTTAGAGTGTTTTCTATTTTGGAAAAAAAAGAGAAATATTCACTGACATTACAAGTGTGTGGTATCTAGGCACCTGCTCATTTTTTCAGAATGCCGTGAATTCTAGGTCAAAAGGAATGAACACTTAAGTCTCTACACAGCTCCTGGACAATTTGCATTTTGAAAGATACATAAAATACCATGTATAATGGGAGAAAAAGATACAAACAGATGCAAAGGAATTTAGGGTAACTTTTACCTTGAGACATGTTAGAGCTAATACAAAGGAGGAAATTTTCAATGGAATGTTTGCGAATAAGAATTTCTATAGTAACAACTCTATAAATGCTAGCTAAATGCCTCTCATGAGCCATCCATTACGTTGTGCAGTCATTGATACTATTATTCAGTCAGCTGCTTTTTTGCAGTCTCGTTATGATTCTGTGAGATTTTCACTTGTTATGTAAGGCTCGATTTTTGACATTTTAATTGTATATTTCTTTGGTCATTAAATCAACATATATTCTATTGTGAATTATATAGCAGATATCGTTCTAGGTGGTAGAATACAGTAAACAAAAAAAAAAAAAACTAGCAAACAATGAAATCTGGCTTTTATGTTGCTTATAATCCACTGGTAATGGCACCCTTGACTACACAAGAAGGGGCAAACGTTTGTATTAGTGAAGCTATAAATTCCTGGGTTTATATAAATTTTCCTAATATTTTCTTCAACTGATTTAAACAGTGAAGTGAAGTATTCAATATGCATAGTAATTTTTTTTAATATGCATAGTAATTTTATCAGGTAAAAGGATGAGAAAGATTCAAGAAAGTGTGTCACAGGACAGAGTTATAACCAGAACACTGTCTTCAGGTAACAATAAACTATACATACATGCACATACACTTAGTCGATCAGTCATGCCTGACTTTGGAGAAGGCCATGGCAACCCATTCCGGTACTCTTGCCTGGAAAATCCCATGGACGGAGGAGCCTGGTAGGCTGCAGTCCATGGGGTTGCAAAGAGTTGGACACAACTGAGCGGCTTCACTTTCACTTTTCACTTTCATGCATTGGAGAAGGAAATGGCAACCCACCCTAGTGTTCTTGCCTGGAGAATCCCAGGGACGGGGGAGCCTGGTGGGCTGCCGTCTATGGGGTCGCACAGAGTCGGACACGACTGAAGCGACTTAGCAGCAGCAGCATTATGTCTGACTCTGCAGACCCATGGACTGTAGCCTGCCAGGCTCCTCTGTCCATGGAATTTTTCAAGCAAGAATACCGGAGTGGGTTGCCATTTCCTCCTCCAGGGGATCTTCCTGACCCAGGGATGAAACCTGCCTCTCTTACGTCTCCTGAATTGGCAGAGGGTTCTTTACCGCTGGTGACGCCTGGGAAGCCCCAGTAGCATGGTAAAGACTCTGAAATTTTATAGGGGAAGGGAATTATCATATTTTTTGTTCTAGAGAGGTAATTTAATGACACTGGGGAGCTAGGATATGAGTGAGCAAGGGTAAAGCCATATATGTGAGACTGGGAGACATTATTCAACTACCACTAAAGTCAAAGTCAAAGTGAGGTGTTGCAGAAGACTCTTGAGAGCCCCTTGGACTGCAAGGAGATCAAAACAGTCAATTCTAAAAGGAAATCAATTCTGAATATTCATTGGAAGGACTGATGCTGAAGCTGAGGCTCCAATACTTTGGCCACCTGATGCAAAGAACTGACTCCTTAAAAAAGATCCTGATGCTGGGAAAGATTGAAGGCAGGAGGTGAAGGGGATGACAGAGGATGAGATGGTTGGGTAGCATCACTGCCTGAATGGACGTGACATTGAGCAAGCTCCAGGAGTTGGTGATGGACAGGGAAGCCTGGCATGCTGCAGTTCGTGGGGTCTCAAAGAGTTGAACACCAATGAGTGACTGACTGAACTGAACTGAAAGTCAAAGTGTAACTTGATGGTTCTGAATTAATACCATGACAGTGAAAATGGATAAAAAATATATAATCAGAAGAAAATCAATATTTGGTCAAAGAAGTATTTGAAAAACATGTTTTAGGATATTTTGAGATATTATTGTTCTTCTATGCCAGAGGTTTTCTTAGTTTCTTGTCAGTCTTTCACCTTCATGGGTCTAGTGCGTCCTGCTGTGCCAAGGGCATGGTATGATATTGGAGCTGGAGGAACTTTGTTTGAAATATTGTCCTGGTTTTTTATTCATTTTGTGACCCTTTGACTCTATTGCATAGTTTACGAAGCCTTTCTTTCAGAGCCTAAAAGTAGAGAAATAATTATGCCATACTCACAACATTTTAGGTATATTAAAACAGATTATATGCCTGTAGTATTTTGTAATGTATATATTACTTTATATAACTGTTGAGAATAGGAGAAAATTATGTTTATACATAGACCACCTTTTTTATTAATTCCTATTAATAAATGATCTTGATACTTATCCTCTATTTATAAATTTATTGGGAATTATTTAAAAGCCTTTTTGTGTTCATATTTCAGGTTTTATATGGTAATTGTCTCAACTCCAAAACAGCAAGTGTGAGAAGGCAAATATTTCATTTTTTAAGGATTCGTGCATTTTTCTGTCTCCTTGCTGACCTATAGCACAATTATAGTTTATACTGAAAAAAACAATGCCTATATTTTGGTCTACCTCTCTGTTTCTAATCAAATACCTTGTCACCTAAGTGTCACTGTGGAAGGAAGTAAATTAATCCCTTCAGATATATTGCCAATTGATATTGATTAATCCTTCCATTTTATTTGTTTCTTAAATTTGTCACCTTTATAGTGAGAACAAGAAATGACAATAAGGTGTCAGGGAAGGTTATTTTTGGATAATAGGTTCCTTCCTTCTAATACATATAAGTATAAAGAAGAAAATGCCACACAATTGCAGGATTTTAATTATTGGTAAAAATTTCCTCATGATTTACTTGCTTAAATGAATCTTTTCCTAGAGTTTCAAAGAAAACAATAATGAATATTATGTACATTTATTGCTTTATGGTCAAAATAGAGTTATTTTTAAAAAATAGAGTTTAAAAAGAGTCATTGAATCTGGATATGTAGGCCAAAGAGGACATGCTAATGTCTAAAACATATGAGAATATGTTCAACAACGATTTACGGAAATAAAATATATATAATTCCTGTCAGCTAAATTCTCAAATTAATCACTTTTCTGAAGAATATTGTGAAAAGACACTGCATACAGCTGCTGATTAAATCAATTAGAAGCTGTGAATAGTAACTTCTGGTATATCTCTAGAGAATTAAATATGTTTATACCCTTTGTCTTATTATTTAGTTTTTAATATTGTACTTTATGCCTAAATATCATCTAATTGTAAGGTCAGAAAATCTGTTTTTATTCAATTCTGAAAGCAACCCAAGTTTAATAATAAGCTTATATTTATTTTAATATGCCTGAATTAGTCATTTTGAAGATTTTGAATAGACTTAAACATGAAGCATGGCAAGAGGACAAAAGAAATACTCATATATTATGTACCATTTCAAGTAAATCACAATGCATTGAAAAATAAAATTCTATCACCTGTAATTTACATATTCAGTATAAAATAAAATATTTTCTCTTACCAACCTTTACTCTTTTCTTTACATATATTGTCTCCCATGATTACAATCTAAGATAAAGCAAAAGGTAAGCATGACATCTTCTTAAGCCAAGTTATAAGGTTTGCTAAAAGAGTAACATAAATATCACTGCTATTGATAGTTTTCTGCAATGTTCTATAAATCTAGGCTGCTTTAAACGTGCCCAGAAGCCACATGTGGCAATTAAGATTTGAAATGTGAGTAATTATTTCCTTTAAACTTCAGTGTAAAGGCTTATGGCTATCATGTTGGATAGAGCAGGTCTAAACTGTGAATGAAGCAAAACTAAATGAAACAATGTGGGGAAGGTAAAGTAAAATTGTAAGGACAGTAGCAAAGAAAAAGTCAGTACAAGTTATTGAGTAGAAATGAGAAAACGCTCAGGAGGAATGTGGAATCCAAAACCATTCAGTCACGGAAAGTTGAGGAAAATGATTAAAAATCAATCATCACAGAAGAACAGATCCTTTACTATTCTCATTTGCCACTGATCAAGTTTGCATACTTGATTTTTCCTAATAAAAATATGTAACTATGTTAATTCTAATTTCCTAATGCATTTTGGGAAGAGATTTCATTAAAAATGATACACAAATTGAAATTCTACCACATTTTACAATTCACTACCAGCTCTAATCAATCACTATCTTTTTTTCAAGTTCATTTCTGTTAAACTGATCTGTATTTTTTTGTTGTTTTTATTTGGTTTTTTTTTTTTTTTTGCTTTTTTGGCATGTGTGTGTTTTGGTATTATATAAAAAGGTCTATATCAACTTTATAAAAAGCAAATCATATGCATATCAATTTTATTATATCACTCTTTTTACCTCTCAGTCATAATTATATCAATATTAACTATTATGGCTTTCTAAAGCAATTTTTGGGCTTTCCTGGTGCACAGTGGTAAAGAATCCGCCGCCAATGCAGTTGACACAAGAGACATGGGTTTGATCCCTGGGTTGAGAAGGTCCCTGGAGAAAGAAGTGGCAGCCCACTCTCCAATACTCTTGCCTGGCAAACCCTGTGGACAAAGGAGCCTGGCAGGCTACAGTCCATGGGGTTGCATAAGAGTCTGACTCAACTTGGCTACTAAACAATAATAGTAATTTTAACCTGTTTTGTTGTATATTATTATAGCTATAGGTAAAACAGAGAATTGTATTTTCTGCATGTAGTAAATGTATATAGTAAACACAACTCTATTAATCAGTTTTTGGGTCATTTTCAATTTATTGATAGATATGAATTTGGCCATGTTTTATCAATTTATATTGCAAGATAATTTCCAGTGAGTAAACAGAATAAAAAATACTCAAAGGTAACTTTGTTTCTCTAAAATATAGTCATATTTATAAATTTAATGGGATATAAGTAACATTTAAACTGTATGACTTCATAGAAGTTGCTCTTTGGCTTTGCTTGTTGAATATATATATATACATACACATATATGTTACATATACTTATAAATAAATACCATGTATAATTTTTATAGCATTAGTTACACATTTTTAAAGTTTGCAATAATAAATGATAATCACAAAGAAAAAAACAGTTTTAAAGTAAAAAGTTATAGCTTCATTTGATCTCTCTATAAGTAATAATTTTAATAGGTCTGGATGTATTCTTCCAAATATTACTCAACAATCCTATATATACATAAATTTTATAGCAACAATATTCTTTATCTTTTTATTCAACTGGCCATTTTAACTGTATTTTTCATTGACTACTTCCCTTGCTTGTTAAAATATGGAGTTTAATAACTATGTAATATTCCAGAGCATAGACATGCCATGTTCTATTTAACCAATGCCCGTATGATACATCAGCTTCCCTCGTGACTCAGACAATAAAGAAGCTGCCTGCAATGTGAGAGACCTGGGTTCGATCCCTGGGTTGGGAAGATCCCCTGGAGGAGGGCATGGCAACCCACCCCTGTATTCTTGCCTGGAGAATTTCCATGGACATAGAAGCCTGGTGGGCTACAGTCCAAGGGGTCACAAAGAGTTGGACACAGCTGAGTTACTAAACACACCACACACACGTGATACATATTTAGGTTATCTTTATATTTAGATATTAAAAAGCAAGAAAGACCTATGGAAACTTTTGTGCCTATATCCTGCACACATGTGTGACTCATCCTTGGAATATACTATCATAAGTTTAATGGTTGATTCAAATAATAGTCATGCTTTAAATTCTTTTCTCAAATATCTGTACCATTCTAAATAGTTATATGTTCAACCTCATTTTTCCCCCCTGAGCTCACAATAAATTTTATAATAGGACAATTTTAAATGACAGTTATAATTCATAATTAATATTTTAGGTTCTCATTATATGTCTGATTATTAAAGTGATTGAACATCTGTCCATATATTTACTAATTTACAAGAAATAACTCCAAGTTACTAGTTTTGAAATATTTCAATCTTAAGCAAACCACTCAGAAAAATATGGAAATATTAAAGGCAGACTGTATAGACATTTTTTCCCTTAACCAGTTGGCTTGATGTTTGGCTTTGAGGGTGCTAGAAGGAGGAAGAATGTGTTTTCTTTTTCTTTCTTTGTCTCTTGAAATTTTCTGTGTTTCTACACAGTAGTCATAGACTCTGCTGAAATAGGTGTTGTCACTGGTACCCTTCTCTGCAGTGATCCTGTTGCAGGAAGAGAAACCTCTTCCAGGGCCCACGAGTAGACTTTTGTCTAACACTCTAAAATGAATTGTTCAAGGAGACACAAGTGCTGACAAAGCAGAAGACTGGGAAGTGATGCCGGGGCAGAGACCAGTAGGTAAGGGAGCCCTCAGAGAACTGCTCTAACCTGTGGCTCAGTCTCAGGTTTCATGGTAATGGAGTTAGTTTCCAGGTTGTCTCTGGCCAAGCATCTTGTTTGTGCCCATATTTGGCCTGATTCAGGGTCCTCTCTGGTGGTGCATGCAGCTCTCAGCCAAGATAGATTCCAGTAGGAGGATTTCTAGGAAGTTGGTAGGACACATCATCTCCTCTTTCCTCCTTCTTGCCCCTCCAGAGTTCTCCCTGACAGCTTTCAGTGGCAGCACCACAGTCTTTATCCTGACCTCCTGTTTTGAGGCGACTCAGTTCAGTTCAGTTGTGCAGTCATGTCCGACTCTTTGCAACCCATGGACTGCAGCACACCAGGCTTCCCTGTCCATAACCAACTCCTGGAGCTTGCTCAAACTCATGTCTATCGAGTCGGTGATGCCATCCAACCATCTCATCCTTTGTCATCCCCTTTCCTCCTGCGTTCAATCTTTCCCAGCATCAGGGTCTTTTCTAAGGAGTCAGTTCTTCACATCAGGTGGCCAAAGAATTAGAGTTTCAGCATCAATCCTTCCAATGGATATTCAGAACTGATTTCCTTTAGGATTGACTGGTTGGTTGTCCTTGCAGTCCAAGGGACTCTCAAAAGTCTTCCCCAACACCACAGTTCAGAAGCATCAAAGGCATCAATTCTTTGGCCCTCAGCTTTCTTTATAGTCCAGCTCTCACATCCATACATGACTACTGGAAAAACCATAGCTTTGACTATGTGGACCTTTGTCTGCAAAGTAATGTCTCTGCTTTTTCCATCAAAGGTTATTTATCTGTCTAACAGTCCAGATAGATAAATCAAGCTGGCACTTACTGGCAAGGTTCTCCATCAGCCAGCAGTGGGCAGCTCCTCAGACCTGCTGTGGTTCACACGCTATAGCTTCCATATCAATCGTCAATCAAAGGACATCTCTTACAGACCAGAGGTGACCTGAACACTCTAGCATTTCTCATTCTCACCAGATGGTTGCTGCTTATTTGGAGGCCATTCTTCTTCTTTAGTTGTCTGAAAATCAGTGTTGAGTTGGTATCCCTGGCTTGAATTTCTAAGTATATCCTTATTCATTCTTTGTCAGCCTTAGAAAAGTAATTGTCTTGTGAAATTTCAACTTATGTACTCCTTGAAGTACTCTGTCAACCTTTTACTAAACTTTAAAATTTAAGTAAAATCCTTTTTAGATTAAAAAATGTTCGCTTTACTGGTGTGGTTTTCACCTCCCAGCAGGAATCTGGCTGATTAACTGTTTGTTTTGCTTTGTGTTCTGCTGTTTTCCTTCTTTCTACATATTTTCCTATTTTTGAGCTTTTGCTTAAGTCACGAACAAATGTATCCAACAGTGATTACTGAATGGCCAAATGTCTTCCCATTACTTTGAAAGGACCCTTTTGTTCAGTTAAATATCTCATGGCTTGCTCTTTTTGTTTTACTAAAGTGCCTTTTTGTCACTTCAATGCTGATTAAGCTATGTTTTCTTTATTTAGCATATTAATCTACTTTGAAGCAACCTAACCTATATTATCCTGCCCTCAACTGAAAATAAATAAATAACTTGACCTGTAAACTTTCCAGGATATTATTTTAGTATTGTTTAATTTTTTGGAACCACT
The DNA here is from genome assembly GCF_019320065.1 of Cervus canadensis. Lineage (NCBI taxonomy): Eukaryota > Metazoa > Chordata > Mammalia > Artiodactyla > Cervidae > Cervus > Cervus canadensis. The sequence continues at coordinate 49,207,970 of NC_057401.1, read as the reverse complement.
ATTGTCTTCCGTTTTTATACATTTTTTAAAAAATCAACTTCTTAATCTTTCTTTTTTTTCCAGACTACAAAGTGTTTTATGTGTTTGTTATTGAATTGCAAGGCAAATTTGAAAAGAAGATTTTAGTACTTCATCAATAAAGTTTTAAAAATGTTAATTTTTAACATTACTCATTTCCAAGGTTCTCAATCTACACGAGATACATCTTAGCTGGTATTTGAGGCATATTAAACTCTCTTTCTGTATTATATCAATTGGGGACATGTGAACTTAAGCCTTTGTAATACCCACGGGGATATATATACTCTTCCCTCACTTAGAAGAAAGTTGGTGGAATTTTACTGCATTCCCTCTAAAGTACACCGATTTAGTTTCCTGGACATCTCCTCCTGGAGTTTATTGCTGAATTTCAGCCAAATGTATAATTATTCCCCAAACAACTAACAGTAGGAGGCTGATCACAGTTATTTTGATAGTCTATTCAAGAAATTCTGCCAGTTTTTCAAACAGTGTATTATTAGCTTAATTTTGGTCCCAAGGATAAGCTATATTTAGACCGTATTTCTTAATCAAATCATATCTAATCTACCTCTAATTAGACATCTACTGTGGTATTATAGAACAGTTTGCCAAATCCATGGGGGTATTGCCATAAAAATTACATAAAGCAAATATTTCTAAGGGGATTAGGATAGGGCTCTTAGGAGATAACTTTCATCATGTATATTCATGCATTATCTGAACAGATAGAAATGTAAATCTGCTACCCTGAACATAGGTAAGTGTTAGTGCTCAGCTGTGTCCAGTTCTTCGTAACCATAGACTATAGCCCGCCAGTCTCCTCTACCCATGGGATTTTCCAGGAAGGCAAGAATACTGGAGTGGGTAGCCATTCACTTCTTCAGGGGATCTTCCTGATCCAGGGATTGAACCTGGGTCCCCTGCATTGCTTTGATTCCAAGTTTAAGAAGTAGCCAATGAAATGTAAATGCATTTTGGATGGAAAATAGCAATACATTATTTAAAATATAATTTTATTGTTCAGAAATGATATGAATACACTTCCATAGCTGCTTCTTTCTCCCAAATTTAGTGTACAGAAATGTACATGGGTGATGTTACCCTATCAGACATGTTGCACAATAACACATTAATTATATTAATTATAACAATTATATTAAGGCTTCATCTGTAGCTCAGTTGGTAAAGAACCTGCCTACAATGAGGAGACCTGGTTCAATACCTGGGTCAGGAAGATCCCCTGAAGAATGAGATGGCTACCCACTCCAGTATTCTTGCCTGGAGAATCCCATGGACAGAGGATCCTGGCAGGCTACAGTCCATGGGGTCACAAGAATCAGACATGACTTAGCAACTAAACCACCACACACCTGCATTGCAGGTAGATTCTTCAATGTCTGAGTCACCAGGGTACTCAGGAGACCCTGAATTGGGTACCTTTGTGACTAACACTAGAGTAACAAAAAGAGGCCGAGAAGTTAAAACACTATATATCTTTAAAGGAGTACATCCAAAAACTACAGTGAACAATTACCATAAGCAAATGAAACCTTAATATGCTTAGTGAAATGCTACCCAAAAAGGATTGATGAGACTCACCTCATAATATAGAAAGAAAATACAGTAATTCAATAGATTTTATTATGGTTTCCCATTATCCACTGCCTTTAGTATAGAAGGATTTTACATGTTTGTCTTTTGTCAAATTAAGTGCCCGTTTATGGCAGAAGTTTAATTTCCTGCCCCATTAACACCATACTTGGCCATGTAACCTGCTTCTATTAATGAAATGTGGGCAGAAGTAACTGTATGCAGTGTCAGAGCAGAAACTTCCACAGACATCACATCATTCTGCCTTCTCACTCTAAGTCCTAAAACGAGAACAGGTAAGGAGTAGAATCTCAGTTAACAGCAAAGGCGGCCTGTAAAGTAAGATATATGTTACCTGATAGAGTTGGGGAGGGCTGATAGTTGTTGCAGCACAATCAGAAGGAAGCTATCAGTACACTAGCTCTCCTACCCAACGTATGGATGTGTCACATAACTTCAGCCCATTGAAAACACTCATGAAGTAAGAGAGACAGACATGCAGAACAAGTGGAGAATACATTCTGTTGGAGGTGGCACATGCATTTTCCATGGGAAAGAGTAGCTATTGCTTGATGCTGCAATGGAAGCAACAGTGAAAGTGTTCCTTCAGCTTTTCACAAAAAGCAGATGTCTGTAGTTTCTGTCACATGGTTTTGACTGCAAATCCAGCTTCTGTCTAGGTTCTTTTCCACCAGATCTAATATCTCATCTATTTCTGTGAACTAAGCAGCAATCCTCAGGCTTAAATCACACAGTCAGTTTTTGGGCCTTGTGAATAAATATCAACTGTTCCAAAAATTGTCAAGAAAAGGAGTTGTGAGCAATCATTCAGGGAAATGGAAACAATCCATTATTAATTGTTCATATTAAAGATGAAGGCGTTTTACCAACCTCAGAGATACAGAGGACAGGTTGGGGGTTCCCAGAGGTGTAGGCGGGGGATCAGGGTGAGAGAAAAGCATGAAGGGAGACAGAATTTGCAAATTTCCACTTATAAAACAAATGAATCATGGGGACGTAATGTACTGCATGGAGTTTCTCTGATAATTCAGCTGGTAAAAACTCCCCCTGCAATACAGGAGACCCCGGGTTGACCCCTGGGTCAGGAAGATCCCCTGGGTCAGGAAGATCCCCTGCAGAAAGGATAGGCTACACACTCCATTATTCTTGGGCTTCCCTGGTGACTTAGATGGTAAAGAATCCACCTGCAATGTGGGAGACCTGGGTTCAATCTCTGTATGGGAAAACCCCCTGGAGGAAGGCATGGCAACCCACTCCAAAATTCTTACCTGGAGAATCCCCGTGGACAGAGGAGCCTGGTGGGCTATAGTCCATGGGATCTTAAAGAGTCGGACACTACTGAGTGACTAAATCACAGCACAACGTACAGCAGGGTGACAATAGCTGTGTGTGAAAGTCACTCAGTCATGACTGACTCTTTGAGACCCCATGGACTATAGCCCACCCTTGGAATGCCCTAGACAAGAATACTGGAGTGAGTAGGTGTATCCTTCTCCAGGAGATCTTTCTGACCCAGAGATTGAACCTGGGTCTCCTGCCTCAGAGGCAGAGTCTTTACCATCTTAGCCACCAGTTAACGGTTCTGTATTGTATATCTGAAAGTTGCTAAGAGATTAAATTATAAAGGTTTCATCATCAGAAAAAAAATTCTGTAGCTGTGTATCGTGACATATGTTAACTAGACTTATTGTGCTGATTATTTCACAATATATACAAACATCAAATAATGTTGCCGTACACATGAAACCAATATAATATTGTATATCGATTATGCCTCAATTACAAAAAAAAAGAAAACATTTAAATTCTGCTTGTCTTTTCAGGTGATTTTCAAGCATCTTGCACCACAATGGGAGGAAAAAAAAAATTGTAATCTATGATCATCTAGAAAAGAAGTACAAAGAAAGAAAATACTTAGGAGACTGAATGAACATTCTCACAGAGCAATATGAAAAATATAAACAATATAAAAACAATGAGATAAGGGAACTCTTCCCAACATTTTGAATAACTTAAGGAAATTTTTTTAAAAAGGTAAACTTTTTAAATATATTCCTCAAGGTAATGGCTGATGTCTAAGGGCATTCAAAAACTATACTAAGGAATCACTTATTGTTTGGATCAGCTGGGTTGCAGCAGATACTAGAAATGGAAAGTTCCAATTTGTGAGTTGTCAAATGGCAACTTTGGTTCAATTTACTATCTGACTAAGTTATTGGGCATTTTTGTTGATTTTTTATTTACATTTGTATCTCAATATCTCCCCAAGTTTCAAACATTCTGAAAGCAACAAAGCAATATTCATTATAATCTTAATGTGAAAAGAATTCTGAATCCTACCTCTTAAATGGTAGAATGTTATGACCCAATTTCCTAGAGTCTTTGCTGATATTTTATGCCAATCATAAATACCTTCTCTAGAAACAAAATGAGAATTTACTAAAACTAAAAATGCATTATTCCTTTCTCCATCCAGGTCAGATTCTTCATCCTACCAAATATTGTATCTAGTGAAATTTGGTTCTATTAGTGGTAGAGTTGCATACAGTGGGTTCAGTTCAGTTCAGTTCAGTTGCTGAGTCATGTCCAACTCTTTGTGACCCCATGGACTGCAGAACACCAGGCATTCCTGACCATCACCAAATCCCAGAGCTTACTCAAATTCATGTCCATTGAGTTGGTGATGCCATCCAACTATCTTATCCTCTGCCATACTCTTCTCCTCTAGCCTTCAATCTTTCCCAGCATCAGGGTCTTTTCCAAGGAGTCAGTTCTTCACATCAGGTGGCCAAAGTATTGGAGTTTCAACTTCAGCATCAGTCCTTCCAATGAACACTCAGGACTGATTTCCTTTAGGATGGACTGGTTGGATGTCCTTGCAGTCCAAGGGACTCTCAAGAGTCTTCTCCAACACCACAGTTCAAAAGTGTCAATTCTTCCATGTTCAGCTTTCTTTAAAGTCCAACTCTCACATCCAAACACAACTATGGGAAGAACCATAGCTTTGACTAGATGGACATTTGTTGGCAATGTAATGTCTCTGCTTTTTAATATGCTGTCTAGGTTGATCACAGCTTTCCTTCCAAGGAGCAAATATCTTTTAATGTCATGGCTGCAGTTACCATCTGAAATGATTTTGGAGCCCCAAAAAGTTTGTTTCCATTGCTTCCCCATCTATTTGCCATGAAGTGATGGGACTGGATGCCATGATCTTAGTTTTCTGAATGCTGAGTTTTAAGCCAACTTTTTCCACTCTCCTCTTTCAATTTCATCAAGAGGCTCTGTAGTTCTTCTTCACTTTCTGCCATAAGGGTGGTGTCATCTGCATATCTGAGGTTGCTGATATTTCTCCCCACAGTCTTGATTCCAGCTTGTGCTTAATATACCCGGGCATTTCACATGATTTACTCTGCATATAAGTTAAACAAGCAGGGTGACCATATAAAGCCTTGGCATACTCCTTTCCCAATATGGAACCAGGCTCTTGTTCCATGTCCAGTTCTAACTGTTGCTTCTTGACCTGCATACAGATTTCTTAGGAGGCAGGTCAAGTGGTCTGGTGTTCCCATCTCTTTCAGAATTTTCCAGTTTACTGTGATCCACACAGTTAAAGGCTTTGGTATAGTCCATAAAGCAGAAATAGATGTTTCTCTGGAACTCTCTTGCTTTTTCGATGATCCAGTGGATGTTGGCAATAAAACTGTGGAGTCATAGTTGAGGTTAAAATCATCAATTTGATACTGTAAGCCCAAAGCAGGAATAGACAGAAATTCCTTTTCCACACTCCCCTCTTCTTCTACATGGACCTAATGGATTCAGATCCCCTATAGAAACAGAATATACTGTTTCTGGTTATTTTCTCCAAATTACTAAAGTAAATTAGGCTATTTTCCCAGTTAAGAAAAGACAAGAGGGTGGATGGAAGCCAGGAATGTGTTTGGAGAAGAAATCCTTCTTAGAGAAATCAAGAGTAAGTTAAAAAAAAAAAAAAAAAAAGAGGCAAAGAAATGCCATGTAAATAGGAACTAAAAAAGAAAGCATATCCTAATATCATAGTACCATAGACTAATACAATAGTTAATAACATAAAATATGGAATTTTGGCAGAGGAGGGTCAAGTAAAATAAACTATTATTGAAAATGACAGAAAAGTGCGCCACTGGGAACTGCTAGTTGAAGCATGAACCCTTTCTGAACAGCAGTATGACAGAAACTGATCAAAATAAAAAATAATCATCACATGAAATCTATACTGATATTTTTTGTCCTGTAAGGAATAACCAGTAAATGTGGTATAGACTTGACAGAAATCAGGTTGACATCCACAATCATAGTACAGACTTCATGCCTCCACGTAGAAAGTAATGGCTAGCTGAAGGATGAAGAAAGGTGAGCAGAGATCTCATCTACTGAGAACAATATTTGGAGATTCAATATAATCCCATTATAAAGGTTTGGAAAACATTTATTATTCTGTCAAAACCCCAGAAGGATCATCCTTTTACAACAATAGCTGTACCAAAGCTATGGATTCACTCCCACTTTAAAATTGAAATACAAACAAATAATAAAATTGATACATCCTAGCAAGACTGATTAAAACAAAACTAGAGTAAGTACTAATTATCATTATTAAGAATAAAAGAGACATTACTTACAAATCCCTTACACATTAAACACATAATAATGGGAAATTATGAATAATACTTAGCTAATTATATGAACAACTTAGATATAATGGAAAAATTCTTTTTAAAAGAATTAATGGAAAGATATTAATAACTCAAGAGCAATCAAATAAAGTGAATACTAGTCCAAGGCATTCTACTTATACACACACACACACATATATATTCTATTCCTGTATATATATGTTTTTAGTGTATATGTATATGCATATATGTGTAAAGTATAAAGTTGCATATACACTGTATTTATATATAGTAGTAGTAGTGGTAGGCACTCAGTCATGTCCAACTCTTTGCCACACCATGGACTGTAGCGTGCGAGGCTTCTCTCTCCATGGATTTTCCCAGGCAAGGATACTTGAGTGGTGTGCCATTCCCTTCTCCAGGGGATATTCCCGACCCAGGGATCGAACTCAGATCTCCTGCATTGCAGGAAGATTCTTTACCATCCGAGTTGTTGGTCCTTTATTGGATCAGAACCTGGTGGTCCGGAGTCGATGATGAGAGAGTGAAAGAAGGAAAGAGGCTAATATTCCCTGGGTTTCGCAGCTGGGTTTCATACTCCAGGGAATCAGCCAGAAATAGAGAGAGAGAGAAAGAAAGAAAGAAAGAAAGACACGGGGACCCAAGCTCTGATGGAGCAAAGGTGTTTTAATCAACATAGTGTGGGCATATATATTGTCTTACAAGGTAGTTATTCTCAGCAAAGATGAAGATTAAAATTCCAGACTTACAAAACATAAGGCGATCCATATTAAAGAGAGAGAGTTGTAAACAATCACTTTTACCATATGGTTCATAAGAAGGAAGAGGGTACTTATCACCGTATTGAAAAACTAATGAAGGAAATGCCTGAATTCCTCAGTCCCGGGAGAGGCTTTCCCCTCCTCTTAATTCCTGAATATTCAGGAATTAATACGGAACAGAGGATTCAAAACAGCAGATCCAAAACAGCACACAGGAGGCCTCCTGTTAAATGCTTCCTGACAATTCCCCCTATTTTATTTGTAAAAAAAAAAAAAAAAAAGGTCTTGACCAAATGAGTTTGGTTAGTATTAACCAACCTTATAGAAAGGCAATAATAAACAACAAATATAATCACCAAGACAGTCACCAAAGTTACAGTTCCAGACCCGATGCTGTGGGTAATACTTGGAAAGCATCTTTGTGGGTCTAGCTCAGACAATCGATCAGCGAGCTGTTTAGCTAAAGTTTTCAAATTAGTGGAAGAGGGCAGACGTTTAGAAAAAGTTTCAAAGATTTTCTTTTGCAGTAATTGTACATTCAGAGAGGCATTATCGTGTAAATGAAATTTGATTTGTTCCCAGTTGTAAGTACTATGATTGAAATGAACAGGAGTAACATAAAATTGGCAATTAATACAGTTTATAAAATGTAAAGTCTTACTAAATTGTAAATTTCCTATGGTTATAACAAAAGGAAGTTGGACACTGGCCTGTATAAAATATGACTGATTGTAGCAAAAGAAGTAGTTACTATGATCACGACTGGTCTCTGTGAAATGTATAGTCCAAGTTTGAAGTTCTTTGGTGTTCGCAGCAAGTTTTTATATGTCCCACAGTTCAGGCCCAGTTTGTTTATCGAGGACGAGGGGATGCCATTCCATTGTCAAACCAGCCAAGAAGTCCTTTGTCATGGTAATGTTTCAACATAGTGTTAGTAACCTTTTAAGCCACTTAAGCAGCATGATATATAATGTTTTTTTGTTCTTTCTAACTCTTTCCCTAAAGTTTCAGTAGTGTAAACATGGTTCATAGACAAAGGGCAGCAATGTCCGAAAGTCCTCTTCTGGAGGCAGGATGAGAGCCCAAGTTTGTTGGCTAACGTTTACGCATAATTTTGCTGGGCCATGAACAATGGAAGGACTTCATAGCCTAAAGAAATGTTAATTAGTTTTCCTTCCTCCCCAGGGTGTGAGGGTTCCAGGGAGGGGGCATATGGGTGGAGTCATTGGTTGATATGATTGGTCTTTTTTCCATCCATTTTATGACCTATAATAAAGGGGGATTGGGTAAATAAGCCCAGTTAAGTTTGGGAGGCACAGGCTAGCAGGATGAGCATTGCCAGGAAAATGTATTCAGGACTCCAAGGCATTCCTTGTTGAGTGACCAAATTTTCACCTCGATTAGTAAGGGTTTTTATTTGTCCCCAAGTGGGGAGATCATAGGGTTGGTGATGCAGAGGGCAGCACTTCCTGGAGATCTTTAGAGCCGCCATGGCCCGTATTGGAATTTTTTCCTCCTGGGGTTCTTCTTGTTTTGTCTCCATTTTGAATGCCAGGGGCCTCCTTGGGTTGAATTTTCTGAGGAAAAATTTTGTTGGATCCATCTGGGGAAATACAAATATATCCCTTTCCCTGTAAGATTAATTTCCCAGATTCCCAGTGTTTATTGAACCCATCTTGATAGCAAAGGGGCAGAGGAAGAGAAGTGTCCTTCAGTTCCTTCAAAATGTCTTTCCGCCCTTGTTAAAATATTTCCCTGTGGTAGGTTTAAAAAATTTAAAACAAATAAAGCTGTATTAACAATAGTTATAGGTTTAGAAAATATCTTATGTTGGAATCTAGTAAAGCCTGCTTTAGATAAGGAAGACAGTAGTGTTCCTGTGTATTCCCCCCTTTTTAAATTTTTTTTAATTTGTAACTTTAGTGTGTGATGTGCTCGTATATGTTTAATATCAATGGGAGAAGTGAGGTTTTTAATAACAAATTGTAGTTCAAAGAGTTGTTGAATAATAGGTTGATTATAGTTTATGGTGGAGGTTTTTATATTTTGTAATACAAAAACTGAATATATAGAATCAGAGACTATATTAATGGGGTAAGGATGTAGGCAAATAACATGAATAAGAGCATATAATTCATTTTGTTGAGCAGATTGAAATTAGTATAAAAGACTTTATATTCTTCAAGTGACCATAATGAAGCTTTGGCGTTTTTAGTCCCATCTATATATAAAAACAAACAAACAAACAAAAACAAAAAACAAACAAACAAACAAAAACCCTCAGCTTGTGTTATAGGCTGTTGCTGATAAAGTGGAAAATAATAAATTCAGTATTTTTGAAGAAATTTCACAGCTTACCAGAAGGATAATGAAATGAAATTTCTCCAACATATTTTAGAAAAGCTATTTGGAAATCAGTAGAAGTTTGTAATGTGTTTTCAAATTGAGATTTATTTGTAATAAAGTTATATTAAAGTATAAAGGAGATAGAGAAAGCTTCTGACAGACATCAGATGGGGGCAGAGAGAGTCCCCCCCTGCTAGTCTTTAGCCAAATGTCATATAACTACTAGCAGTCTGCTAATTAGAGAAAGGAAATGTCTCAAAATTCAGAGAATAACATCAGACCCCTCACCCACAACATGCATTTTGAGATAACCTTGGCACCAGGTGAGTTGTCCCGGGCCATAAAATGATTGACATGAATCTTGAAGAAAGGCAGATTACTATGCAAATAGTTTTGTTTACATAGATTAGGGGAACAATATCTGAGTATAACATACTGGTTTGTCAAGTAGGTTCTGAGCCATTAGGCGGAACCGACTTGAAGACAGAGTCTGGGGTAAATGAATAGCACATTCACATAGCTTAAGACAAACATTCCCATAAGAAAAATGCATTGGTTAAATCAGGGTTTGAGAATAGTTAACTTTAAGTGAAACCAGATGTCATTATGGCAACACAGTATTTTAAGAGAAATCTCCTTTTAAATTTGTATAGAGAAGGAAAAAAAAAAAAAAAAAAGACATATCACTAGTTTGCTTTTTCCTGCTGCTTAAGAGAGATAAAAAATGTCTGACACTTGTAGCCTGTTTTCTCCATTTGGAGACCCCTGGCCTTCCTGCCTGTTAAGTCAAACTAGATCGGCCAAGTAAAAGACCGAAGGTTTGTGGGGGCAAGTGCCCAAAAAGTCTGGTAGGTATTCTAGAGGGGACTGCTTGAGGGTAAAGGAAAAAGTCATTTAGGGCTTGTATATGGATGGCAGCACTGCCGGATGTTGAGGGTTTGAGGGAAAAGATGGCATTTGCCCCTGGTTTTTGTTGAAGGGAACCTGGGGGGTCTCCTGCTTGGAGTTTTCTGGAATAGGTTTTCTTTCAATGTCAAATTTAGATTTACACTCTTTGGCCCAATGCATTTCTCTACGGCAGCGGGGGCAGACTTTTGGAGGTTTTTTTTTTAGCTTGCTTAGGGCAGTCCCTTTTTAAATGGTTTTTATCTCCATATGTAAAGCATCCTTCATTTCCCTTTCTTAAGGCAGCAACCACTGTTTCAGCTAGCATTTACATCTTTTGAGTTTCTGATCCTATATTGTGACAAGACTTCAAATAATCAAAAACAGTACCTGTCTCACAAATTGGGGCTATAGCCCTTTGACATTCCTGATTTGCATTTTCATAAACAAGTAATTTTTTTTTAGTTGTCTTTTAGCTTTTTTCTTTTCCTCTTTTTTTGATTACAGTATGGGCTTAAGGGAGTTGTTGCTACAATCACTAGGTTCTATCAAGGGAGAGACTTTGGGATTTGTGTCCACTGGTAGGGGAGGAGCGCTTGGAGCAACCAGGGCAGGGTTAGTAGGAAAATTCTGAAATATCTTATGTTGTTCTAATTGGGCCTTTTGTAAGGGTTCATCATTGAATTCATATTTATGTAATAAGTGTTCTGCTTGTTGCTGAATATCAGGAGGGCTAGAATTACCTTGGAATGGCAGAATCACATCTTCAATGAGAGCCCATAGGGGCCAGAAATCTATTGGAATATTTTTTTCCCTATCTGACAGCTCGTTCAACATTTTCTTTGACCTGATGCCAAATTTCTAAATCAAAACTACACTCATCAGGGAACCTTACATTCAACCACTGTCTGAAGGCAAGCCTCTATTCGCTGGCATGAAACCAAAAATCCCTGAATTTTAAATAAGTGATGAAGTAAAGTAGAAAAGTGAGGGGACTTTCCAGCCGATTGACCCATGTCTTAGTACCTACCGGCCTCAATAGGCCCTCTAGGGTCACTCTGTCCAAATCTGCCACGTGTACAGAGTCCCTGTTTGGGCGCCACTTGTTGGTCCTTTATTGGACCGGAACCTGGTTGTCTGGAGTCGACGATGAGCAAGTGAAAGAAGGAAAGAGGCTAATATTCCCTGGGTTACACAGCTCGCTTTCACACTCCAGGGAATCAGCCAGAAATAGAGAGAGAGAGAGAAAGAAAGAAAGACATGGGGACCCAAGCTCTGATGGATATTCCTGAATATTCAAGAATTAATAAGGAACAGAGGATTCAAAACAGCAGATCCAAAACAGCACACAGGAAGCCTCCTGTTAAATGCTTCCTGACACAGAGTCACCAGGGAAGCCACCAGGGAATTATTGATCAATGATTATTGATCAATAACCCTCATAAATGTAACAGATGCATTTATACTCAGTATAATATATTCTATCTCAGTAATATCTAAAATGTTTAATACATCATGCACAAATCAGGTTTGTTCCAGAAATACAAGTTGAAATTAATATTTGGAAAATTAATCAAATCTATTTATATATTAACACATGATAAATGATATAATTCTTAAATTAAAATTTGAGGAAGTAAAAAACTCATTAATGAAAAGAATGCTCAGGAAGGTAAGAATTAAAGTGAATATCTTCAAATAGATCATGATTATGCATGAAAATCCTGCATGTACCTTTGTACGTAATGATGAAATAAGCTAATTCCCAGTAAGCATGAAAAAAAGATAATAGTTTCCACCCTCTTACTGTCACTACCTCTTTTCAATATTGCACTGAATGAGCTAGACTTTAAGATATTTAAGAGAAATATATGTATAAAATAGAAAGGATATAGCAGAAAAAATACATTGTGTAAAATTAGTAGTAAAACTATTCCTACTCAAAGGTAAGCTATTTATATAAAAATACTAAAAAATAATATGCAAAATAACCACTAGAATAAGCAAATAGAGTCAGTTTGCAGTATGAGAATCAAAACAGAAAACATTGTTATACTTTGAAATACATGTAACAAGCAGCTGGAAAAAAATAAGCCAATTGAAGCATTATATTCACCATAAAATAGGAGTATGTATAATAAAATATTTAAATTCTCTACACTGTAAACTAAAAATATTGCTAAGAGAAATTAAGAACTAGGTAAGATGGGAATTTCCTGGTCCAGTGGTTAGGACTCTGCACATTCATGGCCAAGACTGGGGGAAAATAAGATCCCACAAGCCACAAAGCACAGCCAAAAAAAGAAACAACCCTAAGTTGTTGGAGACACATAACAAATAAATAGTTGGAATATTTAATATTAAGACTACTCTCATAAATTTTATATAGATTGCTTGATGTGATATTGATCAAAATTCCAAATGTGTCTTTTGTAGAAATTCATGGTATACTGTAAGAATTATATAGAAAAAAATTAAGCAAACTTTGTTTTCTCTTGGGCTTCCTTTGTGGCTCAGCTGGTAAAGAATCGACCTGCAGTGCAGGAGACCTGGGTTCGATCCCTGGGTTGGGAAGGTCCCCTGGAGAATGGAAAGGCTACCCACTCCAGTATTCTGGTCTGGAGAGTCGGACCCGACTGAGCGACTTTCACTTTCACTTTGTTTTCTCTTGGAGTAGTGTTAGACACAGGCACCATCTAGCAAATGTTTCAGATTAGTATTGTCACCAGTTGTTCTGAGGGACAACTGTCTTTACTCTCTTTCATGATCAAAACTTCCATTTCCTCTTATGCCCTGATTTCGAGGACCAGGAGCTGTTCCATGCTGGACCCATTCGCCAACGTTCCCTTTACCATCTCTTCAGGTAGCATTTTTGAGTCCTGTGCCCTTTGTGATGTCTCCACTGCCTTTTGTTAGAGAATTCCTATGTCTGTAAAACACAAGGAGTGTTTCTTCTTTATCCTCACATTTATTTCTACTGTAGACTCGTCCTCAATAGATTCCAGAGCTGAAGCTGTGATAAATGTTGAAGCTTGAGTCCCAGGAGTCCTGTAGGTGGCTCAAATTGAATGACTTCCTTTCTTTATTTTTTTCCTTTTTTATCTGATTGAGGCAACTTTTTCCCCAACATTCACTTACAGAGTTGATATTTTGGCATTTCTTATCATAGAAACATGAAGTCAAATCCTCACATTTCTCCCAGAAGCATCTATTATTCAAATAAATCTCATCTACCTTTTTCTCCTTTAACAATTCCACAGAAAAATATTCTTCCGTTGGTGCAGCCAGGCATATACTTAGTAGATAATTATCTTGACTGAATCTCCTTTAGTATCTTTCACATATTTATGCCCTTCTAAGGCTTACTTTTATAATTTCCCCAACAATCACTCAAACTCCCAGCAGTATATCACCATCTTCAGCTGCAGTGACTCTATCCCCTTGAAAACACCTAATATCACTCTATTTTCTACTAAACTTCATTTTGTCTTCCCTGGTAACTCAGAGGTGAAGAACCTGCCTGCCAAATGTAGGAGACATGGGTTTGACTCCCGGATTGGGAAGATCCCCTGGAGAAGGAAATGACAACCCACTCTGGTATTCTTGCCTGGAGAATTCCATGGACAGAGGAGCCTGGCAGGCTAGTCCATAGGGTCAGACTTGACAGTGATTGAACAACAGCAACAATCTTTATCTTAAATTTGTATAGATTTTCTCTAACCACCAGTTATGGCTGTTACTAGTCTTTAAAGATGATTTCCATATAGTAATGAAATCTTCTGTCCTTTCTCTAATGTTCTCTTTTATAGCAGTTTAGCATGGCACTATTTTCATTTTATTTTCTTAGTTCAGCATGTATGTTCTAAAAATAAGGACTTCACTTTTGCTCTGAAACAGGAGAAAGCAAGCTGCTTTGCAGTTTTAAAGCATCAGATACCATTCTGCACATTGATATTTAAGGGGGCACATAGGAGTTCTTTCTTGTACAATGAAGCTTTGCTTCAGCCAAGCAAGCTTTGTAAAAGCCATGCCTAGATAATAAGATGTGACAGGCTACACAATGAAATCCTCTCTGCCCTTAAGGACAGTTCCCTTGTTAAAGTTTCTCTGGTCCTTGCACTTTAATTTATAGATAATCATTTGTAGACAAATATTATTTTTTCTGTAATGAACCACCAAGATTAAACACCCTGTGATCAGGTTAAAGACCTTTACTCTAATACTGGGGTAAAAAGGAAAAAATCACTAAGAGAAAAACTCCCTTGTTGCAAAATAAGCTTCTCAAAATACCTAAGAAAAATACCTATCTGTCAAAATATAAAATTCTAACACCAGTGCCAGACTTCAGGCTCCACCAAATTCTCTCCATGTAAATACTGTGCTTTTGTGAATTCTACTATTTTGTGTGTTTGTTTTTAATCAGCATTAGCCTATTGTGGAGGACATTAAGGACTTTTAGATATTAGCACCCATCTTCCCTACCCTATCTGTAATATAAAACTGTGGAGTCATAGTTGAGGTTAAAAACATTAATTTGATACTGAGAGTCCAGAGCAGGATTAGACAGAAATTCCTCTTCAACATTCTCCTCTTCTTCTACATGGACCTGATGGATTCAGATCCCTTATAGAAACAGAATATACTCTTTCTTGTTATTTTATCCAAATTTACTAAAGTAAGTTAGTCTACTTTCCCAGTTAAAAAAAAGACAAGGGGATGGACGGAGGCTAGGAATGTGTTTGGAGAAGAAATCCCTTCTTAGAGAAATCAAGATTAAGTGAAAACCAACCAACAAACAAAAAAAGGCAAAGAAAAAAATATATATATGCTAATATCATAGTACCATAGATTAATACAATAGTTAATAACATAAAATATGGAATTTTGGCAGAAGAGGGTCAGTAAAATAAAGTATTATTGAAAATGCCAGAAAACTGTGCCACTGGGAACTGCTAGTTGAAGCAAGAACCCTGTCTGGAGGGCAGTGTGACAATAACTGGTGAAATTAAGTCTGTATCCACCTTACAGCTCAGAAATTTCAACCTTGAGTATTTGCTCTAGAGAAAGTTACATTCTGGACCATATATGTCATATATAAGAATAGCAGAGAAAACTGGTTTGTAGCAGTAACAAATGGCAGCTGTATGTCCTAGAATTGTACAACATTTAGAAACAGTATATTAGAGGTAGATATATTACCATGCACTCATTTTTTTAAAGTGAATTTCTCAATGAAACATGAAAGACACACAATCTATAGAGCCATATAACTTATGTTTATTAGAGCAGATAAGCACTGAAGCCAATACTATATATTTTATGAGAACACATGCAATCCACACATATCTTGACAGTAAAATGAAGGCCCAGAGAAACAAGAAAACAGCAAAGGATCTTGCAGTGATCTGTGAAATTGATTTGCCTTGAGTCAGGAGAGTAATCAGTGATCTTCACCAGAGATGAAGCATGAACAAATTGTAAGCAACAGCAAAAGATGAATACACAAGAGAAAATATGCCATTAATAAATTCACAAAAATCATAATGGAGGTACAATAACAATGAATATGTTAAGAAATCGTCAAAATCACTACTGATTGGAGCAATGAAAATAAAAAGAATAGGGTATCAGGTTTTACCATTACATTTGTTAAAATAATTTAAAGATAAGAAAGTACTATGTTTGCAAAGTTGTCTGTGAAATACGTGGTCTCTGCTGGTGGAACTATAAATTTTGATACTCATTTAGGAGGAAAATAGTGGAAGAATTAACAAGCAACTCCATTACAAGTTCATTTCATATACATATGCATAGGGCATAAAAAGCATAAGAATACCCATTGTAGTTTTGATCATAGTAGTGAATAGTTAGAAAAACTATTTTCATCGTTATGTGAAAAAGTATAGTTTTCACATACTATGTACTACTATACCACTCTAACAGTGGTTAAAATGAATACAATAGATATACATATATCAATAAAGTTTCATAAGATCAGCAATATTTTAAATTTACATAACAAGATAATATGTAATCATGGGTACACATGTATGTAACCATATATGAAGTTGTCTAAAAGAAAGACCATCATAGGCCCCCAAAACATATATCCAGCAAGGGGAATGCGATTGAATTTGTTTAAATAGGACTACAATGAAAGCATTTAAACATATTCTGAATTAAAAAAAAAAAGAACAAAAATGCATTTAAGTTGAATTAAATCAACAAATGGGCTTCTCAGGTAGCCACCTGAGTGATGAAAGAAATCTGCCTGCCAATGCAGTCGACACAGGAGATGCAGATTCAATCCCTGGTCCAGGAAGATCCTCTGGAGGAGGAAAGGGCAACCCACTCCAGTATTCTTGCCTGGATGATCCCATGGACATAGGAGTCTGGCAGGTTACAGTCGACAGGGTCGCAAAGAGTTGGACATGATTGAATGGCTAAGTGTGCATGCAAATTAAGGAATAGGAAGACAGATATAATGTCTTCTTTTTCTTTTATTAGATCTTTGCTGGTGGCTTGAATAGTAAAGAGCCTGACTGCAATGCAGGAAAACTGGGTTCAGTCCCTGGGTTGGGAAGATCCCCTGGAGAAGGGAATGGCTACCCACTCTAGTATCCTTGCCTGGAGAATTAATGGACAGAAGAGCTGGCAGGCTACAATCCATGGGGTTGCAAAGAGTCGGACATGACTGAGTAACTGACACTTTTCTTTTATTGACTTACTGAAGTGCATTTAGTAACAATATTTTCTTATTGCTATCTCAGAGCTCATCTATGTAGATGTTCATATTCTTCTCGGGGTACAGCCTGTGCCCAGGCAAAGACAAACATTATACTAACCCATTGATCTACCTGGTGCATTAGTTAGGATAGACTAGGTTATGCCTGTATAACAAACGACTTCCAAATCTTCTTGGGTTACAAAACTAAGGTGTGTTTCTCACCTATCCCACATGTTTATCCCAAGTCAGCTGTAACTTGTCTTCACTTAAGAATACATGATGATGGGACTGTCCAGGCATAGTGAAAATAAGACCAACTGAGCCCTGACTCTTAAAGTTTCTGTTCAGAAATGTCACATTCCTGCCCATATTTAATTGGCTAATGCAAATTACATGAAGATCTTGAAACTATTATTGGGGGAAAGAGGTATCATTCTTTCCCAGGGAGATGCAGTGAATAATTTTTAATCACAGTCCAATCTAACCTAGATGGTTAATGAATGTAGTTTGCACTATACAGAAATAGACTTCCAAAAGTAGATTCATTTAAGTCAACACTTTACAAATATTCTTAACCAGTTGTAACATGATGTAGTTTACAACACAAATTGTGTCATAAGTGATCATTAGAGTCACTTGAAGTGTAAGTCATAAGCAACAGCATTTGCAGATAGTGAGAACAATGCTCTGTGACTGATGGCATCAGAACTGGGAGGATAGTAAAATTTGACCACTTACTGCAGCTCTTGGAAGACTGCTAATTGTTTCATTTTCTGTGTATTATGAAGGGCTCTGGATAATGGGTATTGTCAAAGGTAAACACAGCTGGACATTAGCTAAAGTGGTGAAAGCATACTTTATTCAGTAACTATTCACAATAGGGGGCTTCCTGGGTAGCTAAAACAGTAAACAATCTCCCTGCAATTCAGGAGACCTGGGTTCAATCTGGGTTGGGAAGATCCCCTGGTGAAGGGCATGGCAACCCACTCCAGTATTCTTGCCTGGAGAATTTCATCGACAGAGGAGCCTGGCAGGCTACAGTCCATGGGGTCACAAAGATCGGACATCATGAGAGACTTTCACAAACATACATAGAGATTAGCTTCAGTGGTGTTCTACCATATACTTCAAAATTGCTATAAGACTAGATCTGAAATGTTATCATAACAAAGAATTAATTCTGTGATGTGATAGACATATTATCTAACTCTACATTGATGACCATATTACTATATATGTGTATCAGATCAACAGATTGCACACCTTAAACATACACAGGGTTACATATTAAATATAACATTGCTTAGTTAATTAACTGAGAAAGAGACAGCAGGGAGGGAGATTGCCCAGACCTTGAACAGAATCAGAAAAGGGAAAAATTATAAGAAGCAGCAAAGAGAGCCTGTGCATGTGAAACCCATCTGAGCTTGCTGACCTTTGCTTACTGAAGTTAGCTCACACCCTCTCGAGAGTGGGAGACAGAGGTCCTGAGCATCAGGTGTTGGTTGGAACAAACAGTAAATTATTTTGGCAGCCTGGAATGTTTCTCAGGCATATGTTTCTCCATATCACTAGTCATCCTAGTGATATGGACTTGAGCCGTTAGAAACTGTTAGTGTTTGAATCTATACAAGGCAAGCTGAGACCAATCAAGATGAGGGTCTGATGATTAGATTGTGGTCAAGGAGAGATTGCTTGTAAATACCTGCAAATGGAAAGTTTTATATTGCATGCCAGGAAGAAAAAAAAATACTGTTTTCTTTCCTCAAAAATGAGATTGTTTCAATGTTTAATCGGAATCATGTAATTATGTGGGTATGATCCCATATACTCTATTTATCAACATTTCTCTCTAATTTTCCAATAGGGTATGAAATTCTTTCAGAGAGAAATTTTTCTCTTTTTATAATTATCTGATATTTTTATATTATTAATTTTTATGCCTCAGTAGTTAAGCCCCACTGATGTATAATAACCCCAAGTTATTGAATAATCATCCTGTTAGGTGCACATTGGGCTTCCCTGGTGGCTCAGATGGTGAAGAATCCATGTGCAGTGCAGGAGACCCAGGTTCCATACCTGGGTCGGGAAGATCCCTTGGAGAGGGGAATGGCTACCCTTTCCAGTATTATTGCCTGAAGAATTCTAAGGACTGGTTACAGTCCATGGGGTTGCAAAGAGTCTGACATGACTGAGTGACTAACACTTTCTCTATGTGCACATTACTTTTTTTTAATTGTAATTTTTCTGACTAATTAGCTAAAGGTCATGATTTGTGTCATTACTAATAAAAAAACTGGCTGAAGATGCTCAATGTCTGTCACCTTTACCAAGATGCTCTTAAGTTTCTCTTTACTTTCCGCTATTAGAATGGTATCATCTGCACATCTGAGGTTGTCGATAGGACCTTGACAAATATCTTAAGTTATTAAAGAGAAATTGTATCACTTATATTTGTCAAAATATTTAGAATTGTATAATTTTGCTTAATATGGAACGATCTTTGATGTCAAAATTAGCTTATGATCATTCATATAAACAAAACAAAGCAAATCAATGGAACACAAATCAACAACAACAAAATCTCTCATGTTTCCATTTAGTCCCAGGTTTCTTAAGCAGGGAAGATTCATGATGCAACTGTATCATTCTAGGGAAAGTGACACAGCATTGAATTACGGGGGCAAGTGTCAGTTGTTCTTCTAAGTGGAGAAAATCTCCTGCTTCACCTCCTTATAATAGTCCCCCCCCCCCCCCAGAAATAAGAGTTTTCAGGAAATAACTTTGGGAAGCCATGCATCTTGTGTGTTTCTCTGTGACCATTTTAACCTCTTTTTTCCTCTGGTGATTAAAGGTGAGCATTGCACAATTAATGCTGGTGGCCCTTTTATGTGGCTTCACTCTCATATGTTCAGTAACTTTCCAAATTAATTATACTTTCAGCTCAATGAAAAGAAGAAAGGAATTATCCTAAAATCAACTCATTGTATGGTCCACACTTTAAACAAGGTTTGAAATGACCTTTGAAACTTGCCTACTCCTAGAGGGAAGGATATCTAAAATGCAGCTCTATACATTAGTCCCTTTAGAAGACACAGCTAGTGAGACTCTTTTAATAGGTAGAAATTTCTTCATATTCAAATAGTCCCAGGAGTCCCATATTAGATAGAACTGAACCTGGCAAAAGCAAGATTTATCCCATCTAAAATTATGTTAAACATATCATACACCCAGTAAAATGCATTCTACCTGGATGATATTTTTTTCATGAAAATTAAACCAACTAGGTAAGCAAAGCATTTGAACTCTTGGATCACAGCTCCTGTTGGAGTCAAGGTCACTCTACTCTCCCCTTTTTCCTTTGCTTGGTTCTTACTTTCTTGTACTTTCTCTACTATTTCTCCTAACTCACTCGTGCTAGCCTGAGGACTGCTGCTGTTGCCGCTGCTAACTCGCTTCAGTTGTGTCCGACTCTGTGCGACCCCATAGACGGCAGCCCACCGGGCTCCCCCATCCCTGGGATTCTCCAGACAAGAACATTGAAGTGCGTTGCCATTTCCTTCTCCAATGCATGGAAGTGAAAAGTGAAAGTGAAGTCGCTTAGTCGTGTCCGACTCATAGCGACCCCATGGACTGCAGCTCACCAGGCTCCTCCGTCCATGGGATTCTCCAGGCAAGAGTACTGGAGTGGGGTGCCATTGCCTTCTCCAGGGCCACACAAATATTGTTCATAGGCACAGATGGTGCTAAGGGAGAAAATATTCCTAACCTGGCACGTGTTTCTGTGTGCATGCATGAGCCAACCAGAAGTCTTAGTTTTAATTTTCTTTCTTTTATTTCTTTTTGGCACTCCTGCAGCATATGGGATGTGGTATCTTAGTTCCTTAACCAGGGATCAAACCCATGCCTCCTGCATTGGAAACACAGTCTTAACTGCTGGACCACCAGGGCAGTCCCGTTTGGTTTTAATTTTGAGATTGAAACTTTCTTTCCTTCCAAACTGAGCACTTGACATAAGTAGTCAAATGAAAAATAAATAATATCTGGGTTAATATTGGTAAGCTAATAAGCTTTCTAGCATGGTGTAATGTATGCCTAAAGCAAATATGGGGTTTTTTTACACTCCAGACTTAAACCTAGATCTTGAGAGACATTAGAGGAAAAGGCAGTGACATTAATAATTTCATGGATGTCCATGGATTTGTCCCATAAACCCTGTTATTAGCAGCAAAACAAGCATCAGAAAAATATTATAATAAATAGGCCTAAATGTCCATGTGAATCCACTGGTTCTATCCTTTATTTTGCCTGGCTCTGTTTTCCCTGGGTACTCAGAATTGTAAGGGTGAGTAGAATCAAGTTTCCTTCTTCACAATATTTTAGGGATATTGAATTATTACATTAATTTTCTCTTTTATGGACTACATTTTAAAGGCTGCTATGATGGCTGTACTTGTTAAATATATCCTAAAATATAGAGAAGATAATTTTAATTAACAACTTCAAATATAATAACAATAAAATGGATGAAAAACTATACTATGTAATGGGGAGAGCATTAAGTAGAGAAATCTTGACTATCAAATATATTTGGATGGAAACAAAATTAAGGTTATTGGGCTTAGAAAGCATATGGGAGATTTTCATGTTAAAGTATTAGAACCAGTTTAAGAACATACTGTAGAATATAACACCTTTGGAAATGTGTTTGCGTTGGAGACCCTTGCCTTATAAACACAATACCGAACATCTGGGTCCAGCTCTAATGACACATTCTATTTTATTGTTATTTGTCTATTATTATTCATATACTTTACTCTGGAGGTTGTTTTCAAGGGAAACAAAATATTTATCAGAACTAAGTAAACCTTACCTACTTGTCAGTTTGTTGTTTTATTTTTTTAATCAACATGTTTTTCAGTCAGCTTGAAAAAGGTTTTTTATGCCTACACTTTCCATCATATTTCCTTTTTTTAATGTATTTTTTAATTGAAGGAAAATTGCCTTACAACATTGTGATCATTTCTGCCATACAACACAAATCAGCCGTAATTATACACGTTTCATCTCCGTCTTGAGCCTCCCTCCTCCCCAGCCCCCCCACCTCTAGGTTTATCGCAGAGCACCAGGCTGGGCTCCCCGTGTTACACAGACTTCTCACCAGCTATCTGTTACACACATGGTGGTGTACATATGGAGAAGGCCAGGGCACCCGCTCCAGTACTCATGCCTGGAAAATCCCATGGACGGAGGAGCCTGGTGGGCTGCAGTCCATGGGGTTGCAAAGAGTCGGACACGACTGAGCAAATTCACTTTCACTGTTCACTTTCATGCATTGGAGAAGGCAATGGCAACCCACTCCAATGTTCTTGCCTGAAGAATCCCGGGGACAGAGGAGCCTGGTGGGCTGCCGTCTATGGGGTCGCAGAGTCAGACAAGACTGAAGCGACTTAGCAGCAGCAGCAGTGTATATATGCTGATGCCACTTTCTCCATTTGCCCCACTTTGTCCTTCCCTCACTGTGTCCATTGCATTTCTAAAGTAGTCTTTTCACTATAAAGTTGCAAGAATTCAAGATATTATTTGTTATTTAAATCAACCTTCCATCTAATGAAGGATTTTTTCCCCCAACTTTCTAAATGTATTATTTTCCTTTTGTCTCTTATTCTTACCTTGGTACCTTCTATTATGTCATAAACATCAATCACATGAATGGCTCAGTACGTTTATGCTGTCAAGATATGTGCTGTTCCCATTAGATTCTTTCTGTACTGTTCTTCCATCCAAAATATCATGCCTTTTCAATGTATCATGTCATAGAAAAATTAAGGTGATTTGTTTTGATTTTTTCTTTTTCCCCCAGTAATAGTAAACAGATGAAACTTTATATTCATACTTGTGCTTATTTTGCATATTACATATCAGTGGATAGATTTTTAAAAGGTATCAGTATACTATGCCATCTTCTTTAATATTTCTCCCTGATTTACTAGAAATTTCCATTTTCATTGTTTATTATATAGTCTTTTATTTTCATTATTTTGTTCTCATTTCCAAAATTTTCCCCTTTCATTCAAGTATTATTTCTTCCAGTTTTATTGAGCTATAATTAACATATAGCACTGTATAAGTTTAAAATGTACAGCATATTAGTTTGTATCATGAAATAATCACAGTAAGTTTAGTGAACATCCATCATCTCATATAGATACAATATTAAAGAAACAGGAAAAAAAAAAGTTTTCCCTTGAGATAAAAACTCAAGATTTACTTACAACTTTCATATCCACTGTCCAACAATGTTAGTTATATTTATCATGTTATACATTGCATCCCTAGTATGTATTTATCTTATAATTGGAAGTTTGTACTTTCTGACTCCCTCCAATTTCCCTACCCTCACTCCCCACCTATGGTAACCATAAATCTGATCTCTTTCTCTAAATCCACTTGTTTGGCTGGTTTTTAGGTATTATTGACCTATAACAGCATGTCAGTTCCTGGTACACAAAATAGTGATTTGGTATGTCTATACATTTTCAAATGATCATCATGATAAGTCTAACTGTCATCTTTCATCATACAAAGATATTATATTATTTGTGACTATATTCCCCACACTCCACATGTCATACCTGTAACTCATTTACAGTGTATCTAAAAGTTTGTACCTCAATCTCCCTCAACTATTTCTCTCCTGCCCCAGACTACTTTCAATAGATCAATGATTCAGATAATGAATAGATGCAATTGGTTCTTATTTATCAAAATAATATTTCCCCATTATGTTTTTAACCAAGAATTACTGTGTAAATATTCATGTTCAGAAAATTACTAAGTAAATGAGATATTTTAAAATTTCTAGATAAATTTTAAAACCATCAGCTAATAACATTGAGAACAACTAAAGTATTATGTCATTGACTCAAAATTAAATCAAGTTTTTGGAAGAACCAGTTAAACTTATGATAAAAAGATTAATAATTTAAACAATTGATCCACTGTGATATATGTACTTATGTTAAAGAACTACAATTTACACTGAATCAAGGTAGATGAAATATAGAAAAGAAAGCTGATACTTCCTCCAATAATGTGGTAAGGAAAGATGCATAAGTGAGGTATATCCCTTATGAAATTTTCATTGTTAAAATATTTACATATTTAATCACAGCTTATGCCAAAACTCTGGACACATAAACAGTATGATTATTTAAACTTTTTTGAATAACTATTTCTAGACCATAATTATCCAAATATACTTGTTTGTGGAACAGAAAGGTAAATAGTTAGGAATTTTAAAAGCCTGCAAATAAATTTTGGTCTGTCAAATAAAATGTATACTAGCATTGTTATGTGACAGATTTTTAAGTGACTATTGAAAGATTACTGACATTCCTAAAATACTAGTTTTAGAGAATAGAAAAAGAATGATGTCTGCATATATTAAGAAAACATTCTGTCTTTGAAAAGAATGAATGCCCATAATTTTTATATGCTTTACAATTTTATTTTTCTTTCTTCTACTATGTTTTTCAAGGGTTGCCAGCTCTAGTCAGGGATGGAAAATATTTTTAGCTAAAAACATGTAACTAAACAATTTACCTTTGTTAAATAACATTCAAATTTGACTGAAGTATTTTTTCAGCCCTCTTAATTCATTTTCATGCCATTATGCACTAAAACCCATGGGTGTGAACTTGAGCTTTCTCATTCTATTTGGCATAATAGCATTTTTTGATTTCCTCGTATTTCCCTTTTTCATATACAAGACGGAAAATAATTTCAACGTCTCTATCACCTTTACAGGGATTTTATTTTAAAAGCCTGCTTTCTGTCTTTAAATATAACACGCTGTTTATGAATAAAAGTATTACTTTGAGATAAGAGAAATCAAGTTGTTTGCACTTGGTTAGTAATTTTTTTACTGCTATGGATAATTGGGTATTAGATATAGTGTTAGGTTTCCATACGGAGATTTCTGACATTATTTTAAAAGTTAGTCATTGCATACAGTGCCTCTAAATATAATTGTTTCTGATAATTTGCAAATTGAATAAATTTTTCATGAAGTAGATTATCTGTAAAAAAAAAACAAACCATTTTGCATTTCTACGTAATAGAAAGAAATGACATCATTGTGTTTTCTTTTAGAAAATGAAACATTAGAAGAGCTGTATATTTTTCTCTACAAACCAAATCAATCCTTGTCAGTACCTTGCATATGTTTTTTATTTGAAACATTTTTTATTTCACACTCTTAAGTATGAGTAAAAATAGTTATTCTTATACTTAATAGCAGTATGTTTAAATACTACACTGTACTGACCTTAAAGAAATGTCATAACTTGTATTTTAGAATTCATAAGTCTAAGAGAAAAATCCCTATAAAGGTGGTCATTTTAAAACAAGTGTAAGTTTCTAAAACTCCTTGGTTTATGTGAACTATGTAAAAGTGCCATCAATTCAGAATTTAAAATAAGCTACAAAATATATGGTGCAAAAACATTTTGTTCTTATTAATCTCGTCTTGGTTCACTCAGACTTTACTATTTCCTTAAAATTTCTTAAACATATGCTCATGTCAAACTTCTTTTTTCTTTATAAAGTTAAGTAAATACTTCTCTATTTTGAGGGTGCATAACTGTTAATTCCAGTTCAGGAAATCTGTATTATAAATGCACACACATCCCTTTAAACTGCTACTTTGCTTCTCTATTATTTAAAAACAAAATCCAAAAGGAACCTACTTTAAATGTGAGAGACCATATGCTTAACTAGCAGAAATGTGTAAGTGAAAGTGAAAGTGTTAATCACTCAGTCGTGTCCAACTCTTTGCAATCCCATGGACTGTAGCCCAGCAGGCTTCTCTGACCCTGGGATTCTCCAGGCAAGAATACTGGAGTGAGTTGCCATGCCCTCGTCCAGGGGATCTTCCCCACCCAGGGATTGAATCCTGGTCTCACCCATTGCAGGTGAATTCTTTACTGTCTGAGCCACCGGAGAAGTCCCATCATAATTGTGAAGAGCTATATTCAGTGTTTGGCTAAGATGTTTTTATGAATGAACAGGGACAAGGAAGAAGTTGGGGTTCACTGGGGCCATTTACTGGGCTTCCCGGTGGCTCAGACAGTGAAGAATCCACTACTAAGGCTCTCCAAATTCTTGGACACTTTTCATGCTTCTATTGAAAGGAAAACATGACGGCTTGAATTTGTTAATGAAAAATCTCATGTAAACCTGCCTCCTTCACACAGCTGATGTACTATGTTCATATGAAAGGCAACAAGTTGTGTGCCATACCCTTAACACAGTTATATGCACTCATAAAAACACCTTCTTGTGGTAACCGACAGTTTATATTTCCTCTCAGCTTCTATGGAGCCCAAACACAAATCCCAGATTCCCTAGGTAGATTTCTTTCTTGACTTCTAGTCTGACGCTAATGTATTATTATAACAAAAGCGCAGTTTCTTACTCCCTTAGGCACTTTTCTTATTTGGAATTAAAAAAGAAAACTGAACATTCTGTTCACATTGTCATATCATTTTTACTTGTCAAAGTGGCAACACATATTCTTGTGACTAATGAGGGTAAGAAAAGTAAAGAAATAATTATTTCAAAAGTTGTATTCAAAAATAGTGTCTCACAACATCCCTAGAATAGACCTTAAAAAATGTAGGGCTTTCAAAATCATTTGGTTATCATATCGAGTTGGCATCAATTATTGGGCTCGAAAAGCATACAAATCTTGCTTATTGTCATTAATGGTCATGCTTTACTTCCTTTAGTTAATTAAACTTTTGTTTCATTTATGTATTAATATTTATTTTTTCCCCATCTGAATCCTACACCACTCCATCCCCTGGTGTCCTGCCCTTCCCCACCTGGCTTGCTCTTCATCTTGTTAGTTGGCCCATACTGACATCTCTCAGGCAACTTTGGAATGGAACACAATAGTGAGGGTAGGAAAAAAGTTTGATAATATTCTCCATCTTTTCTCTACATTGGTGCTGATATTCTGGCACAATTTTGATGATTCCACGTAACTCTGGCCTTAAAGTACGCTCTTTCATCCCTTAGCATCTTCAGCAATAGGAGTAACAACAGCTTCTTGGTATTGTTGATCACCAAATAGATCAGCATTCTTTCCTTCCTGAAATTCAATCAATATTACATTAATAGAACCCTCATTCAGATCTTCACTTTTTGCCACTTCTCTGTAAAATGTTTTTTTTTCCTTTAATTTTGCCCCCAAATCATTTTATTTTTACTTAAACCAAATAAATTAAGCATTTTGCCATTCTTTTCAAGGCTACTCATTTCTCAACCACAAAGTAATTGTCCAGTTGTTAATTCCAAATCAGAATAAAATTATTTGTTTAGCAGAATAAAGTACAGTTGATGATTCTTTTTTTTTTTTTTTTTTGATTCTTTTCATTTTGATTCAAAGTTTTTAAAACTTGGCATCTTAATTTATTCCCAATCATTGTCTTTTCCCATAACTTTATTTTAGATTGCTTGGGACCCTGTACCTAGCTCACTTGTTTCTTTCTATATTTATTGTCTTGTAGATTGCATTCCAACATGTGAATTTATGTATTATCTGTATGCTGATAACTTTGGCATGTAACAAATCACTTTAAAACATTCTGGTAAAAAAGAAAAAATAAGATTTGTTGTCTCTCTTGGCTTAGACTGGCTGACTGGACTCAACTAAATAGTTGCATTTTGGGGTTTTTAATGCAGTTGCAGTTAACTGTCAGTAGGACTAGTTAGTGTCATCTGAAGGCTTAATTATGCTCTTCACCTATAAAGCCTTTTTCACTCATGTTTGGAGCCTGGGCTGGTATGGCTGGACCTACTCGGGGCTGGGCAGACCTAGCTTTTTCTCCATGTGTCAACCTCACACTTCACGACATAATAAACTTAAGTCAATCAAACTTCTCATATGGCAGATGACCTCCTCCAGAGCCAATGCTATAATAAATCCAAGTGAAAACTATAAGACTTCTCATTTAGGCTTGAAGTCATGCACCATCACTTTTGCTACATTCTGTTGGTTACAAATAAGCCACAAGACCAGGTCAGATTAAAGAGGAGGAATCTATCTAAGACTATAAATGCAGACAGATGTGGTTCATAATATGGGGAATATTTTGGAGGAATAGCCATAGCAAATTTCACATTATATCTCCTCCCTGTACTCTTTGCTATGGACTGAATTAAGCCTTTTCAAAAGTAATATATTGAACCCATTTTTGTTGTTCAGTAAATAAAGATCTAATGATTGTCTGTTGTTTAGTCGCTCAGCCTTGTCCGACTCTTTGCCACCCCCTGACTACAGCATGCCATACTTCCCTATCCTTCATCTGCCAGAGTTTGGTCACACTTATGTCCATTGAGTCAGTGATGCCATCCAACGAATTTGTCCTCTGTCATCCCCTTCTCCTGCCTTCTATCTTTCCCAGCATCAGGGTCTTTTCTAACGACTTGGCTCTTCCCTTCAGCTGACCAAAGTATTGGAGCTTCAGCTTCAGCATCAGTCCTTGCAATGAATATTCACAGTTGATTTCCTTTAGGATTGACTGGTTCGATATCCTTGTAGTCCAAGGAGTCCAGCTGAATACACAACCCCAATATAAAGTTATTTGGAGATAGGGCCTTTAGGAGGAAATTGACTTGTGAGAATGGGTCAGATTATAAAAACAGACACAGGAGAGCTTTCTTTCTCTGCCATGTAGATATTCAGAAAGCTGTTAAAGAAAAGGAAGAGGCTCTTCAGTAAGAACTTCAGAGTGGTTGGCACCTTGGTCTTGGACTTCTAGCCTCCAGAACTGTGAAAAATTTCTATTGTCACCAAGTCTGTGGTATTATAGGCTGAACTAGCCCAGACACTTATAAACTCTGTACTCACATATTCAATTATTTACCTACGGTGAATGTCTCACACAAATTTTAAATCCAATATGCTCCAGTGTGAATTCCAGATGTTTTCTTAAAATTAACTTCTGTGTACAATCATCTTCCACTCAGTGACAACAGCTTCTTTAAACTTCCAGTCATTAGGTCTCAAAATCTTAGAGACATTCTTAACTTTCCTTCATTTTTCAGAACATCTCATTCAGTATTTCAGGAAGTCATGTTATCTCTGCTTTCAAAGTATATTAGGAACTCAACCTGCTTCACAATTTTCGTTCCAACCTCTTGTGAATGTTGAGTTTTTATCATCCCTGATGGGGATGGTTGCAGTTGTCTTCTGAATATTTCTATTACTCCCATCCCTGTCCTCTATTGTCTGTTCTCAATACAGTAGCCAGAGGGATCCTGGTGACGCATAAATCAGATCATGTCTCTCCAGTCCTCAAAGCTCTGAACTCAAAATCAAGCTAAAATCTTTATGGTGCCCAGGAGGCTCTAGTAAACCTAACCTCTCAGTCTCTTTCAGACAATACCTCTGCTATTCTCTGCCTCTGCTCACTGCATCCTCACTGACATACTTGCTCTTCCTCATGTACAGGCAATCTCTGCACTGGCCTTCCCTCCATCTGAAAGGCCCCCTGCCCCGTATTTGCATGTATACCTCTCTCTCAAGTCCTTCCAGTTGGGGTTTGGTCTTTCTCAAAATACACATTCCAGCCTCTAAATTGACAAAGCCTCAGAAATATGATGCCCCAGTCTACAGTTTCTAGAAAATGTATTATCTTCTCACCTAGTTTATAATAGTCTTTGCTATGCTTATTGTCTCTATCAGATCTCTAGAATATGAGGTATATTAGATAAAAAGATCTTTGACTATTATCTTCATTGCTATACTTAAATTGCCTTGAATGGTACCTAGCACATGATTTGATTCAACACGTGTAATTTGAGAATCTTTTCTTAAATGTCCAAAGAGAAACTGTGACACTTACGGAAAGTTGGTATGCAAGTGCATGTGTTTGTGTATTAGAGAGTGTGTGTATGTGTGTGTGTGTGTATGCCTGTATGTATACACCTGCATCTGAAGGAGTATTTGGGAAGATGGTGGACAGCAGATAACATCCTTGGCATGCTGAACACAGGAAAGAATATTCCTCACCAAAATAATTGTGTTTATGTCTAGGGAATGGAAAATAATTGTGTAGCAGTAAAGATTATAGATTTTAACATTTGAGATAATCTATTTTTTGTTGCCATCAACTGGGTTGTAAGGGAAAAAATAGACGCAAAGGAAAGATATAATAGCCTATGTTTGCTGGACAGAGTCTTGAGCTACAATTTAAGGGCTTCATTTTGTTAATTCTCCCACATATTTAATAAGTAATTTGAGCACAATATAATAGGAAGAGACTCCAATGGTAATTCCACGTCCATCTATTGGCAAAGACTCTGAGGGCACAGACAAAGACTCAATTGAATATAAGTAAAAAGTTGGAAATTGTGGTTCAAGGCCAATAGAACAAAATTCCTCTGACAAAAGAAAAGAATGTGACTTTGAATTATCAAAGTAAGAAAAGAAATTTGGAAACATTTTATTAGAGAAGGCAAATTTTTCAGAAAAGCTGTTTAAATCTTATTACAGCTCAATTTAAATCTTACTAAGGAATTCGTAAACTAGAAAATGAAAGATAAAATTGAAAGGAGAATCTGACAAAATCAAATGGAAAGAATAGAGATATGAGGATAAGTGTTGCCATATCTATGAAAGATAGAAGACAGAGATCCAATTTTAGAATTGTTCATTCCAGAAATAAATACCAGGATGACTGCAACAAAGTTTAGCAAAGGATATAGTAAAATGTTCCCGACCTTATAGAATACTGAATTACAAAGGCCAACGTTCTTTTTTAGCTTTGAGAAAAAAGTTATTCACATATATTCATACTGATAATTTGTAAAACTATCAATAATTAAAAATACTTCAATTATTGAAAGAGAAATATTTATAAAGAAAGGACTTTGAGAAAAGAAATTAAGTATATCATAAATAAAAAAGACTATAGCTTTTCCTTCTGAAACACTATGATTTAGAAAGTGATCCCTGGTTACAAGTAACAGAACCTAATAGTAGTAAACAGGATTTTTCTGAGGAAGAGAACATGACCAATAGGAGGAATTGAAAAGATGAAGATAATTAGGGCAAAGTGATATGAATCACAATGGCTGAAACACAGAATATGAGAGAAAGAGAGGTGAATTGAATTTGATGGTATGGTAAAGACTGCTGTTCTTAGTCATGCAGTCATGTCTGAATCTTTGTGATCCCATGGGCTATAGTCTGACAGCCTCCTCTGTCCAAGGGGATTCTCCAGGCAAAAATACTGGAGTATTTTTGGGTTGCCATGTCCTCTTCCAGATAAAGATTGCTAACTCTCCTTTAATATCCAGTCTACTTCTTTCCTTACAAAGAATTTCCCAACTCTTAGCTAGACTTCCATTTATACACTCTATATCATTGTTTTCATTTCATTTAACTATCAGTTGCAGGCTGAGTTTAGGATAATGGGATGTGAAAGGAACTATGAACAATTTCAGATGATTTCCCTACATTCAAAATTATTTACCTTAGAATTTCTTTCCTTCACATCTGGAATAAGAACATCAGTCTGGAATAGGAACATCTCTCTGAAACTTGCTTGAAACATGCGCATGAGGGAAAACTTTGAGAAACATTTGTACAGGATAATCAAAGGGACCAAGTTACCTTAAAAAGGACTGGTCCAGAACTAAGTGAAATATAAGTCTACCATTTCAACTACTCTTTGTTGTTTGTTTGGGGCAGGGGGAATCTATTTAATGCAATGGGGCTTCCCAGGTGGTGCTAGTGGTAAAGAACCTGCCTGCCAATGCAGGAGATGCAAGAGATGTGGGTTCAATCCCTGGGTTGGAAGATCCCCTGGAGGAGGGCATGGCAATCCTGGGTATTCTTGCCTGGAGAATTCCACAGACAGAGGAGCCTGGTGGGATACAGTCCATAGATTGTCAAAGAGTCAGATATGACTAAAGTGACTTAGTACACACACATTTAATGCAACATCATAGTCTATACCATGGTACCATGGGCTTCCCTAGTAGCTCAGCTGATAAAGAATTCACCTGCAATGCAGGAGACCCTGATTCAATTCCTGGGTCAGGAAGATCCCCTGAAAAAGGGAAAGACTACCCATTCCAGTATTCATGGGCTTTCCTGGTGGCTCAGATGGTAAAGAATCCACCTGCAATGCAGGAGACTGGAGTTTGATCCCTGGGTTGGGAAGGTCCCCTGGAGGAGGGCATGGCAACCCACTCCAGTATTCTTGCCTGGGGAATGCCATGGATAAAGGAACCTCTTGGGCTACAATACATGGGGTCACAAAGAGTCGGGCACGACTGAGTGACTAGGCACACACACAACCATAACTGTTACAAATGACTCTTACAAGCCTTGATCTAGAATTGGCAAAGTATTAGAGATAACTAGAGAAGTAATAATAAGATTTTATTTTAGAAAAAGCTCTCTGGCTACAGATCAGAGATCCAATTAAATTGAATGGTATACTAAGAAAATTGATTTATGAATACAGGCAAGATAGGTTTACAAGTTTACTGAGTATGGTAGATACGATTTACAATGAAAAGAAACAGGCAAGAAGAAAATGTGTGAGAGGGAAGAACATTAAGCTTTGAGATCTGTGTGAAACATATATTGTCCAGGATCACTAAGGAATTACAGATGTGAGTATACAATGTTGGAAAAATGGTTGAACTATTAAACATAATTTTGTGTATTCTAGCTATGACTTATTTGAAGAGTTTAAAAATAGAACTTCAGTGTAAATTGAAAACAAAATTGCTTAATATTAGAAATGTCACTATTAAATAACACAAGAAATGACCTGCTTTGTGTAATTCAGTGGCATAAATATACCAGTTTGCTTTTAGCTTTATTAAAGATGATCAGAAAATGATGAATTACAGGAAGTCATAAAACAATGCCATCTTTAATAATACTATTATTTTATACAAAAATGCAAATTCTATCATTCACAAGATAATCTTCTTATTAGAAGTCTGCATGCATAAGGAAAAATACAATAAATACATTAAATAAGCTTTGAGAGTGAAAATAATAAAATAAATATATGATTGCATCTCACAATAAAGGAAAGAAATGGTATGGATCTAAGAGAAGCAGAAGATATTGAGAAAAGGTGGCAAGAATACATAAAAGAACTATACAAAAAAGATCTTAATGACCCAGATAACCAAGATTGTGACATCACTCACCTAGAGCCAGACATCCTAGAATCTGAAGTCAAGTGGACCTTAGGAAGCATCATTACGAGCAAAGCTAGCAAAGGTTATAGAATTCCAGCTGACTTATTTCAAGATCTAAAAGATGATGCTGTGAAAGTGCTGTACTCAATATGCCAACAAATTGGGAAAACTCTCAGTGTCCACAGGACTGGAAAAGGTCAGCTTTCTTTCCATTCCCAAAGAAAGGCAATGCCAAAGAAAGTTCAAACTACCACATGATTGTACTCAGCTCATACTCTAGCAAAGTGAGGCTTAAAATTCTCCAAAGATCCTCATGACCTGGAAAACCAAGATGGTGTAATCACTCACCTAGAACCAGACATCCTGGAATCTGAAGTCAAGTGGGCCTTAGGAAGCATCACTAGGAACAAAACCAGTTGAGGTGATGGAATTCTAGTTGAGCTATTTCAAATCCTAAAAGATGATGCTGTGAAAGTGCTGCACACAATATGCCAGCAAATTTGGAAAACTCAGCAGTGGCCACAGGACTGGAAAAGGTCAGTTTTCATTCCAATCTCAAAAAAAGGCAATGCCAAAGAATGTTAAAACTACTGCACAATTGCAGTCATCTCATGTGCTAGCAAAGTAATGCTCAAAATTCTCCAAGCCATGCTTCAATAGTACGTGAAACAAGAACTTCCAGATGTTCAAGCTGGATTTAGAAAAGGCAGAGGAACCAGAGATCAAATTGTCAACATCGTTTGGATCATTGAAAAAGAAAGAAAGTTCCAGAAAAACACCTACGTCTGCTTTACGGACTACACCAAAGCCTTTGACTGTGTGGATCACAACCAACTGTGGAAAATTTTTCAAGAGATGGGAATACCAGACCACCTGATGTACCTCCTGAGAGGTCTGTATGCAGGTCAAGAAACAACAGTTAGAACCAGATATGAAACAACTGACTGGTTGCAAATAGGAAAAGGAGCACGTCAAGGCTGTATATTGTCACCCTGCTTATTTAATTTATATGCAGAGTACATCATGAGAAGTGCTAGGCTGGATGAAACACAAGCTGGAATCAAGATTGCTGGGAGAAATATCAATAACCTCAGATATGCAGATGACACCACCCTTACGGCAGAAAGTGAAGAGGAACTGAAGAACCTCTTGATGAAAGTGAAAGAGGAGAGTGAAAAAGCTGGCATAAAACTCAATTTTCAAAACATGAATATCATGGCATCCAGTCCCACCACTTCATGACAAATAGATGGGGAAACAATGGAAACAGTGAAAGACTTTATTTTCTTGGGCTCCAAATCATTGCAGATGGTGATTGCAGCCATAAAACTAAAAGATGCTTCCTCCTTGGAAGACAGCTATGACCAAGCCAGATAGCATATTAAAAAGTGAAGACATTACTTTGCCAACAAAGGTCCATCTAGTCAAGGCTATGGTTTTTCCAGTAGTCATGCATGGATGTGAGAGTTGGACTATAAAGAAAGCTGAGCACCAAAGAATTGATGCTTTTGAACTGCAGTATTGGAGAAGACTCTTTAGAGTCTCTTGGAGACTATCAAGGATATCAAACATTTCAAACCTAAAAGGAAAACTGTTTTGAATATTCATTGGAAGGACTGATGCTGAAGCTGAAACCCCAATCCTTTGGCCACCTGATGCAAAGCACTGACTCATTGGAAAAGATTTTGATTCTGGGAAAGATTGAAGGCAGGAGAAGAAGAGAAAGACAGAGGGTGAGACGGTTGGAATGCATCACCGACTCAATGGACATGCGTTGAGCAAGCTCCAGGTGTTGGTGATGTACAGGGAAGCCTGGTGTGTTGCAAACCATGGGGTCACAAAGAGTCGGACACGACTGAGTGACTGAACTCATCTGAACTGAACTTTTATCCTTTTTTGTGTCCGATTTACATGTAAATGTGTACATATGTACATAGATAGATTTCAAAAGAATGTGATCACTTTTTCTTGTTTAAATAACAAGTTGCATATGCACATAAATTCATATTCTAAACTATGATTTACTAGAATCCAGGATTATCACCAGTGTCTAGAACACAGAGTGAAAGCACACATATGCTAAACAAAATCATTGCTGAGATGATTCTTTAACATATTATAATGTTTGGATTTTGCTGCTGTGGTAAATGTTAACGTGTGAGAGATATATCATTCAGTTCCCATCTCAAAATTATAGTCGAGCCTCTGCGTTGTGAGATATAGACCATTGCCCAGGGCAGAGTTGGATTGTGGAGAACTTGTGTTTCAGTGATATCCTGAAGAACAACCATGGGTGTGTTGGCCAATCAAGGGAAAGGGGTTCAAGGGTTTGGAGAAGATGGAACTAGACTCGTTCAAGACAGAAATATTCAAGTTAGTTAAAAATGGGGAGGATTTGATGGAAGATTAGCCATGTAAGTTTGCAACAAGTTTGAGAGTTTGATTGCCCTAGTAGGCTTAACTCTCTGTCATGCTGGAGGGGAAAAATAAATAGATAAATAAATAAATAATTTCATCATCGAAGACGTAAACTCACTTGTCTTCCAACAGTCACATGTCAGTGATGTAACCTCAGTCATCCTCAGGATGGAATGGAAAAGATCCCCTTTCCCAACTTTCTTGAGCCATGTTAGAAAAGGCAACTGATCTCTAATTGTAATCAGTAAGATATTATAATTATGGATTGGAGAACCAGCAAAATATATTTAAATCAAAATACTAATATTTTGACACATAATACACAAATAGAAACATGTATCTCTTTCAAGTATGTGTAAGCCTTATTCTTTTAAATTTGAAATTGGAATTTTTAAGAATGGGCCTATAATATCATATTCTGAAACAATCAAAAGCTTCTTAGATGATAACAACATACTTTGAGGTATAATTCTTTATTAAAAATTGCAAAGACAACTTCTTAGTCATGCTTTAGCAGAGGTATTTGAACAGAGTTGTAATACTAAAGCACACTCTTCCTACTATAGAAGATATTGTATTTCAGCAATTAGAATAAGTGCCAGAATTCATCCTATTTCAGTCTCTTATGCAGGAATAGGGCTGTGTTCACAGAGAGGGAATTTTAATCTGAATTTAGATGTCTATAATTCTTTATTTTTCTATTGAGTTTTTTTGAAGGATATTTGATTTACAATGTTGTGTTATTACAACAAGCAGCAAAGTGATTCTGCTATGCATATATATTATATATATATATATATATACAATCTTTTAAAAATATACTTTTCCATTATCTTTTATCATAAGATATTGAATATAGTTCTCTTTGCTACACCGTAGGACCTTGTTGTTTTTACATTCTGTATATAAAAGTTTACATCTGCTAACCTAACCTTCCACTTCTTCCCTCCTCAAAACCCCTAACTCTTGGAAACCACTAGTCTGTTTTCTATGTCGCCGATTCTGTTTCTATTCATTTGTGTTATATTTTATATTCCACATATAAAATATCATACAGTATTTGTCTTTCACTTTCTGACTTATTTCACTTACTATGATAATCTCTAGTTGCATCCATATTGCTGCAAATGACATTATTTTATGGCTGAGTAGTATGGAAAATCCCATGGATGCAGGAGCCTCTTAGGCTGCAGTCCATGGGGTCGCGAAGAGTTGGACACGACTGAGCGACTTCACTTTCACTTTTCACTTTCATGCATTGGAGAAGGAAATGGCAACCCACTCCAGTGTTCTTGCCTGAAGAATCCCAGGGATGGCGGAGCCTGTGGGCTGCTGTCTACGGGGTCGCACAGAGTCGGACACCATTGAAGCGACTTAGCAGACACGACTGAAGCGACTCAGCAGCAGTAGCTGTATTTCATTGTGTATATATACTACATCTTTTTTACCCACTAAACTGTTGAACAATTAAGCTGTTTACATGTCTTGGCTATTGTGAATAGAGCTGTTATGAACATAGCAGTGCATGTATCTTTAGACATCTATAGTATTTAATGATTCCTGCCATTTTGCAAATCTTTGTTTACAGGGTTGCAGACAAATAACAATTATTCCAAATCATCCTTGTGAAATAGTTTGTAATATTTTGAAAAATTTAATGGTATGAAGAAGACTTCTCAGAATCTAGTGCCCAGCAAATCAAGTAATTGTCAACTACAGGTGTTATGTTTTATTCAAACATATTTTCCCTTTGTTTCTAATCCAACAGTCATTATCTAAAGTTTTTACTTTTTTGTAAACATTCTTATGAAGAAAGGATCTTGGAATTGGCCTCTAGAGTTATCTTTTCTGCAACATGTTTGTAATAAAATTTTGACACTATTTCTAATTACCAAAATATTTTTTTCATTTGAAATAATAGCAACATTCACTAAAGTTTCAATGAACTGTGTCTAAAACTGGTACATACTGCAACCAGGAAACAAATATTTAGAAATATGTACAAATAATTATACTTCCCACTGGAGATGATTATATTGCATTACATGATTTCTCTAGTGAATTGTACAATTTCCTATAAATACCTTAAAATCATTATATAAAATAATATATACTTAGCTTAATTTTGAGAATGCTTAAAATATTTTGGGGGATGTAGCACTATGTTATTATATTGTAGCTTTACTGTCTTTAAATTTTAAATGTCTATGTCAATTTCCTTTAAAGCACATATTTAAAAATATGATTATACAGCTTAATCCTAGAATAAAGGTCCCAGATTCTTAAACATTTAGTATCTGTAATAAATAGATAGAAATGTTAGTTTTCATAGATTAAATGTGTCATAGTTATTGTAAGGGCGGACTTTGTGATTTCTTTGTTCTTATTGTTTTAGGAGGAAGAATTTGGCTATGCTTTCTTGACCTTTTTTATATAAGTCCTTTAATCATTTCTGCCTAAAGGATAGTATTTTTCATAAATACCAAATGATTTTCAATAGTTAACTACTTATTATTTAAAAGATAAAAGCAAGAAAACAAAATCCCCTCTCAGATTCATAAAATGAGAATTCATAATTGCTGTATCAAAAATTACAGCTTAGGAAAACATCTTGGTAGCTGCATCCATCTAAAATATTTTACTAAATTCTCCAAAGATTTTACTTATCTCCCTTCATAACTTACGAAAAGTTTTGCATGAATGTTTAGCTTTGAGATGCCTCAAGACAGAGCAGTGTATGGCCTCACATTTGAGTGAAAGAAAATGAAGCCGTCATTTTGAAACCAATAGAATATTTTCTCTTAAATGATGTATTCAAACATGTTTTTGTTATTTTGAATTTCTTTATATAGAAATTTGATTGTTTGTAGAATGAAATAATCTTTGTTTTTCCTTGTAGGGTGAGAATGATCAGGAAAAAAAGTATATCTTGAATCCTTCTTTTCCCCTAAGCAGTATGATGTATGCGCTTGACTGAGAGTGAATTAGAAGAAAGCTCTCAATGTATGTTTTCCCAGATTATTTTAGCTTTGGTTGGTTTTGTTGTTGACGTCCTTTTCAATCAGGCTTTTTTTTTTTTTTTAATTTCCCCTCCAGTTGGGAAATTGATTCACAGTGGTAGGCTTTTATTATAGTAAAGTGCCCAACATGAGAAAGGGTTATTTAAATTATTACAGGTACCTAGCCAAACTTGTCTCTGTTATTACTGCTTTATAAAAAGAGGACTTGTTAGAAAGGCTTGTCTCTTTAAGAAATTTTTGACTATACCTGAAATGTTGGTGAAAGGAGTTGAAAAAAGAATTTTATCCCTTTGTATTCAGCGAAGGGGAAAAAGGGGATTATGCTGTGTCTAAACAAATGAGAGGTAGAAAAATTACACAGAACAAACCACATTTTTTTTTCTTTGACTTTTAATTTACTTCATCAGTGTTGCATTTCAGGAGAACCTAATAAGAACAAAATTAGAAAACTATATATAAAATAAAATCTACTTAGTATGGAAAACCATTCTGGTCATTGTTTTATTTCTAGTATCAATGTGTGTATGTAACATTAAAATGCTTCAATATGAAATAAAGCAGATTTTTAAAATATGAATGAATACATCTTGCCTTGGAATTTATGACAACCTATTCAATAGGAGAAAATTATAATCTTCCAAGTGACTTCTTTTATAAAAACTTAATGCCATATGTGCTGCCACCTTTTAAAAGTTTATGATTGAAAAAAAGTTAAAGACCTCTTCACAGCTTTCATAAAAATTGCTTTATAAAAGTCTGCCCCTAAGGAGATATAAATATCATAAAGAAAGTATAAAGAAAGTGAATCAAATGGTACATTTTATAAATAGAACCAACAACATCATACATTTATGGGATACTGCAAATCATTTGGATTTTTAGCACTCAGAGACAATAATCATTTCAATTTTTCAACTCAGTATTTCTCAGTAAAGTAGTTTTGTTTTATTTTTTTTAAATGTGCTCCCTCTTGTATACTTGTCAGTTTCAAGTATATGGTATATAGTCAAGGACAGAGTTCATATATCCATCTATAGAAGAAAAGCATGGTTAAAAATATTTCAGTGATATGACATAAAATTAAGAACATTTCAATCATTAACAGTATCCCTTCTGATTAATTTCTGATTTGATATTTAAATTTTTTAAATGAGTGAATTGAAACTTTTTAAAATCATGAGTGTTCTGTAGTTCACAACTTACACAGTTGTGTTAAAATATATCTATTCTTTTTTGTTACTACAATTACCTATAGTTGTTTGTCCCTACTATTAAATAATCATTACTAGGATCATAAATTCAGTCTAATCTTGGGATGACCAAAAGCTTATCACAGACAGATAATTGAGGAAACTCTCAGTCCTGTATTAGAAAAATACAAACTTGAATTTAATTAATAATTGGCCAGAAAATACAACACATAAAACCTCCACATTGGTTGGATGGAATTAAAGTATTGTGTTGCCACATAATTATTTTAAATGTTTTATGGGTCCATTAAAATTCTCCATTTGTCTTTACAAGTTACAAAAGTAACACACAATGGACATTGATTTTCTGGATTCTTATGGCAACTCCAACATTAATTAGCTGTGTAATGCTGAGTAAAATGCATTAACTTTCAAAATTTATTTCCTCCATGTAGTAAATAGAGATAACTTGTGCACCCAACTCAGAGTACCATTCTGAAGATAAAACTAATTATTTTATCATCAATGAAGCATTTGTCAAAATGGAAAATTTCTTATTATATTTCTATCATATTGGCATTATAATATATGTATTTTTGCTATATATGTTATCTTTTGAAGTTTCTAAGTTCTAAGTAATACCACAAAATATCTTTCTGCTTTATCACTGTTACTACTTAAACTGCTACTAATAATATCATTATCATTTCATTTATCTTTAATTATCTGAGGTAATTTTCCTAAATAATGGATGGTCTTCAAGTACATATACATATCTATATCTATCTATATACATTACTGCATCTGTACTAACATTGTCTCTTAAGTTCTTATTTATTAATGAGGAAAAATAATTTTTATTTCCGATAATGGTAAGTTAGGTTATTCAGACAACGCTCCTGCTTTAAGTATAAATAGTTGCATGAAAGGCATCTTTTTGAAATCTATAATATCTGACCAAGTAATGACTTATCAAGTCACAACTGGAATGAAATTCTAACACAAAGAAGTAAACAAACATGGAAGCCACATGTATCTATGTTCATTTGTCAATTTGGGAAAATTGATAATCTTTTGCAAGTTCTATGAGAATAAATAGACAAAAATGAAAATTCAACATCAAAATAAGTTATGGTGGTTGAATAAATGATCCTCTCCACCCAGAAATTAAATCTCTAAACTTGTAGACAAACAATGCATTGCCCAAGTGAACTGATGAGGATTTTCCCACATACAAACAGTGGTGAAGAGCATAGAAAGAACTAAATATCTGAAAAGTCTAAATCATAACTGTGTAAACATAAAGTATTCATTGGAGTTTAGAAAGGCAGGACTTAGACCTATGGAATAAAATACATATTAAGTTGAGCTGGTAGCAAATGGAGGTATACACAGTTATAAAACATTACTTTTATGCAGAAGGAGTGTATAGGTACCAGTAGCTTTTCAATTTGATGGCTTAGTGATACATGCCCTAAAAGTATGGAAATGATATGTAATGTAGATCTGTGAAATTAGAGAAGGAGAAAATTACAACGATGAAAAATAATTAACCATTAACTAAAAAAGCATAAAAATCACAGATCAGGCAGATCAGGCAATATATAAGCAGAGACAGTACACTGAAAATTCCAAAATATCACTGATCCTGTTGCTTAGAAATGGGTCAAAATATTCAGGTAAAAGAAATGAATGTCTGAATTTTTAAAATGTAACAAATATCTGGTTTCTAGCTCTTAGCATGTTAAGTATTTGAAAGTTAACAGTCTGCTCCTTAAAAAAGAAGAAAAGACATTGAATAATTTGAAAATCAATAACTTTTCCAGGATCTGCCAGAGAAGTGAAGATCTGCCAGATCCTGAAATCTGGAAGCAGGTAAGTACAGTCACGCCCAAGTTGAACTTTTTGCTGTTTAGTTTCTCAGCCGTGCCCCACTTTTTTGTGACCCCGTGGATTGTAGCCCACCAAGTTCCTCTGTTCGTGAATTTTCCCAGGCAAGAATACTGGAGTGGGTTGCCATTTCCTGTCTAGGGGATTTTCCTGACCCAGGGATCGAACTCATATCTTCTGCATCTCCTGCATTGCAGAACAGATTCTGTACCCAGTTAGTCACCGGGGAAGCCCAAGATGAACTTATCTGAAGCAAAACAGAGAGAACCATAAACAAAGAAACAGTTAAAAATAACTATAATCAATTCCTGAAGGCTGAAAGTAGACTTTCTGAGGGAAACTCCTGAGGGTCACATTCTGAGAGAAATCTTCACCCTTTCATGGATCTTACCTCTGGGAACCCCACAAGTTTCTGAAAGTAAAGAGCCAGTAACTCTCCTCTTGGCTGTGGCAGAAAGAGAGGAAAGCAAACTTTGCTAAATATGCTCAGTGTTTATTCCAAAACAAAGGCTTACTAACCAAGAAAAAGACTCAGGTGTTGCTAGTGGTAAATAACCCACCTGCCAACGCAGGAGATGCAAGAGACATGGGTTCCATCCCAGGGTTGGGGAGATCCCCTGGAGGAAGGCATGGCAATCCACTCCAGTATTCTTACCTGGAGAATCCCATTGACAGAGGAGCCTGGCAGCTACAGTTCATAAGACTTGGCACACACACTTGATCCCACTAGAGGGAAGAGGGTTCCCCTGACTTAAGCCCCTTCCAGCTTTTCTGTCTCAATTAAGCAGAGCAAAAAGCTAAGAAACCTTAGTAAAGGCCATAGGGCCCCTAAAAGTCTGGAAATTAATTATGATTGCAGGAAATTTCTACTCTCACAGACTTTATCATCAAAACAGCAGGGCTCCAGTAATAACAGTGGTTCACAGGTAAAAAAGCCGCAAGGCGCAGGGTCTAAGGAATAGCTCTTAATTAATTCAAAGACAACAAGGGAGTAAAAACCAATGGTAATAGAGGACATTGAAACCACTGGCAGCTACAGTAATAGAAAATGTTAGCCATAGCCCAACTTCTAGCCAGAGTAGCATAAAACTTTACACTAAAGTATTACTTACCTCAGCTCCAATTATCCAAAACATCACATTTGACTTTCAACAATAAATTACCACCAAATTGCATGTCTGTGAATACACAAAACAAGCATCAGAAACAGATATGACACAAGAGATGGAGCTGCCAGAAGAAAATGGAAAAACCATGCTTCATATACCAAGAACATTAATGGAAAAAGAAAGCAACTAACAGGAAAATTCTACAAATCAAAAACACTGTAACAGACATGAAGGACACTTTTAATGAGTTCATCAACAGACTGGCCAAAACCAAAGAAATGATAGGTAACCTGGAAGAAATGTCAATAGAAACTTTCCACATTGAAGTGCAAAAGAAAATAAGAAAAGGGGCTAATGATGAACAGAAAATGCAAGAACTTTGGGACAATTTCCAAAGGGTAACGTGTACTTGACATAACAGGAGAAAAAATAACAAGACAGGAAAAAGTACTGAAATACTAATATCAAAGATTTTTTCAAAATAGAAAAACACCAAATCACAGATCCAGGACTCTGTTCTCTAAAGAACACCAAGCAGATTGTGTGAGTGCATGCTCAATCACGTCAGTCATCTCCAACTCTGCCACTCAGGGACTGAACTGTGTCACCTGCATCTTCTGCATTGCAGGTGGACTCTTTACCCACTGAGCCACCTAGGAAGACCACCAAACAGGATAGTTGCCCCCAAAATCTATACTTAGGGATACATACTAAAACAACAGGAAATTAAGACCAAGAGGAAATCTTACAAGAATCCAACCAAAGAGGGGGAGATAAGGCTGGAGGATTCAACCTTACCGACCTAGTAGCAAGGCTAAGA
Source organism: Cervus canadensis (assembly GCF_019320065.1). Taxonomy (NCBI): domain Eukaryota; kingdom Metazoa; phylum Chordata; class Mammalia; order Artiodactyla; family Cervidae; genus Cervus; species Cervus canadensis. The sequence goes on along the minus strand of NC_057401.1, from coordinate 49,164,260 downwards.
ATTACATCAAACTTCACATCAGAAGCTATGGAATCTAGAAGACATTTGAGTGAATTGGTTAAAGCATTGAAAGAAAGATGAATAAAAACAACCTTCTGTTTTACCCTCAGCAAAATTTTCCCTCCAAAATGAAGTAGAAGACTTTCTGGGGGAAACAAAAATGGAAGAAATTCATCACTAGCAGACATTTCCTGCAATAGTTATTAAAATAACATATTTAAGGTGAAATTATATAGGTCTGTAATTCAGGTATAAATAAAGAAAAAATTATCAGGGAAAGAATAAAGTTATAATACAATCTTTTGTTTTTCTTAATTGATCCAAGATATGACTATCTATGCAATGTAATAATAGTAAGAATGTATTGGACAATATAGCATGTGTACATGCTCAGTGGCTCAGTCCTGTCAAACTCTATGCACCCCGACGGACTGCAGCCCGCTATGCTCCTCTGTCCATGGGATTTTTTTTTTCCAGGTAAGAATACTGGAGTGGGTTGTCTTTTCCTCTTTCAGGGGATCTTCTCCAAAAGGGATCAAAATGGTGGCTCCAGAGATGTCTACATTGTCAGGTGGGTTCTTTGCCACTGAGCCACCTGTGAATCCCAATTGTAGTATCAGTCAGTTCAGTCACTCAGTCCTGTCCAACTGTTTGGGACCCCATGGACTGCAGCGCACCAGGCTTTCCTGTCCATCACCAACTCCTGGAGCCTACTCAAACTCATATCCAGTGAGTCGGTGATGGCATCCAACCATCTTTTCCTCTGTGGTTCCCTTCTCCACCTGCCTTCATTCTTTCCCAGCATCAGAGCCTTTTCCAATGAGTCGGTTCACTATCTCGGGTGGGCAAGGTATTGGAGTTTCAGCTTCAGCATCAGTCCTTCCAATGAATATTTAGGACTGATTTCCTTTAGGATTGACTGGTTTGATCTTCTTGCAGTCCAAGGGACTCTCAAGAGTCTTCTCCAATACAATAGTTCAAAAGCATCAATTCTTCAGCGCTCAGCTTTCTTTGTAATCCAACTCTCACATCCATACATGTCTACTGGAAAAGCCATAGCTTTGACTAGATGGACCTTTGTTGGCAAAGTAATGTCTCTGCTTTTTAGCATGCTGTCTAGGTTGGTCATAACTTTCCTTCTAAGGAGCAAGCATCTTTTAAGTTCATGGCTGCAGTCACCATCTGCAGTGATTTTGGAGCCCAAGAAAATAAAGTCTGTCACTGTTTCCATTGTTTTCCAATCTATTTGACATGAAATGATGGCAACTATAGCGTGATTTGTAGTATGGAGATATGTAAAATGAATGACAGCAAATCATCAACAGAAATGCTTTGCTACAAAGTAGGAAGACTATAAATGAATTGCTAGAGTGTTATTTGAAATTGAACTTACGTTAGTTAAAATGTATTTGAAAACTTTATAAGAATTTAAGAATAAGAATAATTGCTATGCTAAGAAAGCAGACAAAATATAGTAAAAAAAATCTTTAATTAAGAGAAAACAAAAAGGAGAGGAAATTAAAAAATAATTAGAATGACTAAGAAATAGCTGCAAATAGGTATTATCACAATGAGATCTATAACCACATTAAGTATAAATAGTTTAAATAAGTCATTTATTTTGTCAGAGTGGATTAAACAAACATGACCCAAATATATGTTCTCCATAAGAAACCCATTATAACTATAAGGAAAGATAAACTAAATAAATGGAGAAAGAAATACCATTATGCGCAGTGGCTCAGTTGTGTCCAACTTTTCGTGACCCTGCAGACTGTAGTGCACCAGGCTCCTCTGTCCATGGGATTCTCCAGGCAAGAATACTGGAGCAAGTTGCCATTTTATACTCCAAGAGGTACACCACTAATGTTAATAAAAAAGAATGCCCGGATAAGTATATTAATTTTAGACAAAGGACTTTTGTGAACAGGGAAAATATTAGGAATTAAAAGATTTGGCATTAAAAAAAAAGATTTGGCATAATAATAAAGATATCAACATCCCAATAACCCTTAAAGTGTATGCACTTAAATTTAAAATAGATGAAGCAAAAAAAAAACAAAACAAAACAGAAATTCAAGAGAAACTAGGCAATCCACTCTTAAGGTTGAGACTTCAAAATCCTTATTTTAATAATTTACAGAATATTAAATTTGACAATGGTGGAACCTAGATTTAACTGTGTAAGGTCTTTATGAGCCAGAGATTATTTTTTTTAAAAAAAAGGAGGAAAGAAACAAGAATTTAGTCCTATATCCTGTGGGAAGGAATTCAGAAAGGGATAGAAAGAATTCAGGGAAACGTGAGATAGGTGTGCCATATATTATGTCACTTCAAAATTTCAATAAATTCATTAAATTTAATCATGTTCAGCTTTGTTAGATTTTTTACCTTTTTTTTCCTTTTATGTTCATCTTTTTAACGGATAAAAATGGTGAAGGGATGATGTGAAGAGTGTTTCCATAGCTTTCCAATGTACAAAGGAGAACTCAGCTGTGTTTCATGCAGAACACTAAGGAATAACATCTCCCTCACAAGTTATCTTTGGTATTGATAGCCAATACAATTCATATACAACAAAATTCAAATAGTAATGTTCAAAATTTAGCATATTCCTGAGTTGACTTCTTTGTGTTTCTAAATTCAATTGTGAGTGTGTGCTGAGTCACATTTGCCTATTTGTGATTCCATGGACTGTAGCTCCCCAGATTCCTCAGTTCATAGAACTTTCCAGGCAAGAATACTAGAATGGGTTGCCATTTCTTCCTCCAGAGGATCTTCCCCAACCAGAAATCAAACCCAGGTCTCTGATGTCTCCTGCATTGTTGGACAGATGTTTTTTGCCATTAAGCCACTAAATTCAATCATATGGCACGTATTTGCATTGTGTATTTAAAATTCTGAAAGAAAATAATAAAATAAATAGTTATTAAATTTGTCATCTGCTATTAATATGGGCAGCTTCGTTTTTTCACAAGATTACTTTTATTAATATAGTTTAATACATAGTGAGAAATTATTTTATGTAATATATGTCATATTATACACATTTATGCAAGTATATAATTATAGCATATTCAAAAGGTAATGCAATGAAAATACAAGCAGTTTGGGACACTGAAAAGCTAATGCAACAATATCTTAATGGACAATTGTGTTTGGGGTTCCCTTGTGGCTAAGCTGGTAAAGAATCCACCTGCAATGCAGAAGATCTGGGTTTGATCCTTAGGTTAGAAAGATCCCAATTGTGTTTAAATTATATGATAAAATTCTAAAATTTATTATTTCTTAATCATTGTACAGGAGTAGGAAGTATGAGAAGTGTAACAAGAGAGGAAGGAAAACAAAGAGAACATAAACATAACAGTCACATAGCTGATCATATATTAGAGTTCCATGTAATTTAAAATGCATTTAAATGAAGAATGGCCTTCCAGACATCTTATTTATTCAAATAGGTGAGGGTCTTGAAACCTATCCTTTTGCAAGACTCAGAATGAGCTGAAAATGCAGAAAAGGGACCCTTCAACCGCCTCAGGATTCCACTGGCGACTGACATCAAACATAACTGGGTCCTTTCATCTCTAACTTAAGAAAGTGGTCAAATTTTCTCTGTATGTGCCTTGAGAGAAGTTAACCTGCCTTTATGTATTTTTAATATGAGAGTTACTTTGTATAAAATACTACCGTCCAATTTAGCAACTAAGCCCCTAAAGAAGAATACGCAACTTGTAATTAAATGAATTCTACATATAATTTCTGCTATATAGGAAATCATGGTTTTCAAATATACAATAAAAATATACTATGCTTAACCCCCAGAACTATGTATACAGCTTAATATTGGCAGAAAACTTCTATCTTTAATCTTAACCATATTGATATGAAGATTATCCATTAAATTTACATTTAGAAAATAAAGATGTCAAGGATTTCAACTAGTGTTAACTTACTTTTGATTTAATCTCTTCATCCAGAGCAAGTGTTATATATTCATGTAACAATGTTTAAAATATTATATGTTAATTTTTATTAATGTTGCAAAATGCTGGATTTTTCATTATCACTATGATAATGCCATGTAATATTTATCAGAATTAATGAATTAAGTCATAGAGAACATACCTGAAATAAAATGGTATTTTACTAAATATAAATTCATAAATATGGATGACTTTTAAGCCTCTGTGGGGCTTGTTGTTTCTGTTAGAAATAATAAACAAATGGAGGCCAGCCTTGAAAATTCCCTCAGCAGACAAAGCTAGTTTATTCATATAAGCAGAGCTTAATTTAGCTTATTTTACAAGAGTAAAAGCAAACATCTTCCTACAAGACTGGAGAGAAAGACAGGCAAAAACAGGGAGTCTCAGCTGAGCAGAACAGAGAGACATGGAGAAATCACTTCAGGAACCAGAGCCAGGGTAGGAAAATCTGAACTAACGAATGTAAGGAGGCTCAGTGTGGACAAGTCTGAGAGTTAAAGACTCTTTCCTTATGAATGGGTTGCCCACAATATTGTGAGATTTACGTTACATCCAGCTCAAATAAAGGCCCATCTAGTCAAAGCTATGGTTTTTGCAGTAGTCATGTATGGATGTGAGAGTTGGACTATAAAGAAAGCTGAGCGCCAAAGAATTGAAGCTTTTGAACTGTGGTGTTGGAGAAGACTCTTGAGAGTTCCTTGGACTGCAAGGAGATCCAATCTGTCAATCCTAAAGGAAATAAGTCCTGAATATTCATTGGAAGGACTGATGCTGAAGCTGAAACTTCAATAATTTGGCCACGTGATGTGAAGAACAGACTTATTGGAAAGGATTCTGATGCTGGGAAAGATTGAAGGTGGGAGGAGAAGAGAATGACAGAGGATGAGATGGTTGGATGGCATCACCAAGGGAATGGACATGAATTTGAGTAAACTCCAGGAGCTGATGATGGACAGGGAAGTCTGGCATGCTGAAGTCCATGGGGTCACAAAGAGTCGGACACAACTAAGCCACTGAACTGAACTGAACAACCAAATTTTCACAATAAATATTGGAGAAAAATCCCCTCAGGCTTTTGGCAGAGCAAAAGAAAACCATTCTAAAATATACTAGAATACTTCTGTTCTTCAGAATGAGTTTTACCCTCAGGTGAAACTAATTAACCACAGCCCAACCTGTTGAAGTTTATTGAAAACCTAACTGACCTGGAGAAAGGGAAATACCGTTCAGCTCTTTCTCATCAGCCTCTTCCACCTAACGCGGAGAAAAAAAGAAAATGAGAAACACTTGTGAAGCTCACAGTCTGGAGGCACAGGCTCAGTAAGGCTGAGGCCTAACTATAGGACTATAGTATGCTCCCTCCCTCTCTGCCCATTCCTCACTATACCTCACAATAAAGGCCTATTTTTGGCAGTTCCTTTTACTCTGTGCATCATCTCCATCTCTGGCTATCAGGAAAAAATTATGGGGCATACCAAAATGTGAAAAATACATTTTATGAGCTAGAGTAGGCTTCAGAACCAGAGCTGGCAGCAAAAATATTGGAATTACCAGCCCAGGAATTTAAAACAGTTATGATGACTATGTTGAGGACTCTAAATGGAAAAAAGTAGGCAGCATGAAAGAAGGACAGTTAAAGGAGAGCAGTGGCAGTTCAAAGAAAAATCCAAAAAGGAATGCTAGAGATGAAAAAATACTGTAGCAGAAATATCTTTCATAGTCTTATTAGTAGACTAGATAAATCTGAAAAATAAATCTCTGAGCTAGAGAATATATCAAAGGATTCTTAAAAACTGAAAAGAATAATAACAATAATAATACACTGGAAAAAACACCAGGGTATCCAAGAACTGTGGGAAGACTACAGAAGCTGTTGTCTCACTGTTCACACTATTCGCTGAACCCAGGGTAGACAAGGCATGAGAAGGGAAGCTGGAAGAAACTCGAGGAGCCATAGGAACTACAGATATGTTTATTCTCTCTGGACTGGCACAGCAGCAAAAGGGGTTGCGCGGGTGGGGCTTCTATAGGTTTTCAGAAAAAACGTGGACCCTGGAACAAGCGAGTACATCATGATGTGCATGTGCAATTCTATAAGTGACCTCACTGTTACATAACCATACAAAGTCATTATTTACAGGATGTGGGGTGAGGGCAAGAGGACGTAGGGCTAGAGAGCCCGACTGACGCTATCTTGATAGGTGCTATTACCCCACAGCTGTGTAAAAGGAATATTAGAAAAAGAAGAATGGATGGAGCAACTAGAAGCTTTGAAATAATAATAGCTAAGAATTTCACCAAATTCTTGTCTTATACCAAACCATAGATAAAGTAAGCTCAGAGAACATCAGACATAGTAAATGCCCCAAAGCATCGAAGCATATAATTTTAAAATGTTTTAGTTGTTGTTTAGTGTCCAACTCTGCAACCCCATGGAACCCTGCCAGGTTCCACTGTCCCTGGGATTCTCCAGGCAAGAATACTGGAGGGTATTGCCCTGCCCTCCTCCAGGGTATCTTCCAACCCAGGGATTGAACCTGTGTCTCTCAAGTCTCCTGCATTGGCAGGAGACTATGCCACCTGGGAAGCCCTATAAGTACCTCCTTAAGTTAAAGACTGCTCCAGGTAAAGATATCAGCTATGAGCTCTCAGCAAGCAGCATTTCCAGCTGCTGAGTCACTGAAGGATTCTGTCCTGAAGCAGCGATCTTGCTGGTGTGCTACAACCAACCTTACCTGTGCTTTTGATAAGGCAGTAGAGCATACTCCTAAAATCACTTCTTCTCTATCTGAAGGCTTTGTTACTTTTCATGAGACATTGGATTGTGGACAAAGATTATGAATTTTTTATTAAGGTTAGGTTTCTGGACATGGCCTTTTTAAGCTAGGTGTTCATTTGGACAGAATCTAATACCAGGGGGTTTATTGTCTGCTATGGGGCTTCCCTGGTGGCTCAAAGGGTAAAGCATCTACCTACAATGCAGGAGACCTCGGTTCAATCCCTGGGTCAGGAAGATCCCCTGGAGAAGGAAATGGCAACCCACTCCAGTACTCTTGCCTGGAAAATCCCATGGACTGAGAAGCCTGGTAGACTACAGCCCATGGGATCGCAAAGAGTCGGACACGACTGAGCAACTTCACTTCACTTCACACTGTCTGCTATTCTTTGTTGAAATAAGACATGGCTTACGTAGGACTTCAAGTATGCATGCGGTTTTAGCATTACTCTCCACAGGAGATAAGTTAAGCTCCTTAGAGTGTGTGCTACACTGAGGTTTTTGCCAGAGAGCTAATAGTCTGCACAGCTGGTAAAGCTCTGTTAAAATGTTGTATTTGTCCTCTATTTTGAAAGCACCAGTGGTGCAAAACCTGCCATGTACCTTAATTGCTCCACTTTTAAAGCAATTAAATAATTTAAGGGAAATGAATATGATTAATTTAATGATTCTGTATGTCCTAATAAATATGTATGACTTTATCAGGGAATGTATTTTGCAAAATCTAGATTTGCTTTCAATTTTTCATAAATTACTCAAACATTTGCCATTATAATATTTTGTTTATTAAAGAATTTTGATGGTTTCATAAAACCAAGTTCCTTGCTTTTATACACAAATTAAATTGATAATTGTGTTTTTTTTCATTCAGTTATTTTCATTTGAGACGAAAACTATTGTCTTCATCTGTGTGTATTAGTCACGTAGTCATGTCTGACTCCTTGCTACCCATGGACTGTATCCCACCAAGCTTCTTTGTCTATGGAATTCTCCAGGCAAGTAAAACAAGTTATTTTGCTTACTAAATCTTGCTAAGTGTCTTAAGGACATGTTAATTTAGATTAACTTTAGATATGATATCTTTTAGGGCAGTATCTTTACAAGTACACATAGTGATTATTATAGCTTTGGGATTCATTTACAGGGAAGGTAAATATGTATAATTTCTAAAGCATTCTGTCACATTGTTGCTGTTGTTTAGTCACTAAGTCATGTCCGCATCTTTTGTGACCCCATGGACTATATAGCCCACCAGGATCTTCTGTCCATGGGATTTCCAAGGCAAGAATACTGCAGTGGGTTGCCATTTCCTTCTCCAGCGGATTTTCCTGACCTAGGGATCAAATTCTCATCTCCTGCATTGGCAGGTGACTTCTTTACCACTGAGCCACCAGGGAAGACATTCCCTCATGTAATGGGTACATTACAGTATTTCATGAGCATCTGCTTTATAACAGGAATTTGCTGATTTAAATATTAGTGGAAAAATTGATAATAGGAGCAAGAGGGTAATTATATGTTTGGAATTGTACACATGGTTAAACTGTTGAAGGTCAGAAGAAATATCTTTAGTTGGATAAGGCAAATCTGCAAGTGGAAGGAGCAGCTATTATGTTAATATCTATGGGAGAAATGTCATATAGTTTTTAAAATGCTTTTAAAAACCATGCCTCTAGGAATATTGCATATGTAGCTTAAAAATATAATATGGAACATAAACATGGAAAAATAATTATTTATCCAGTGATTTAAAGAGTTGATGTCAATTTCTATATAATTTGAACAAAAGACATATTCATACAAACCCATACACACACCAATACCTTTCCTTATTGTTGCTGCATTTACATAATTGAAATCTGACTATTAAAATGTTTTGGAAAATTGCCTTCATTCAATAAAGAAAAGATCACAAATATATTTAATTAATAGCTATATTTTTAATCCCCTTATTTGAATTAGCTAAAATACAAAAATAAAATCATCCAGCTTGTCATTTTCTTATTGGTGTGAATATTCAAATTATCAACTTATTTATAATTCAATTTGTTATAATTCAATGCATTGGTAATTCAATTTATTATAAATTTATTATAAATAAATTGAGTTGGTTGTTGTCTTATAAAGACCTTTGCACGTATATATGGGCATTCCTAACAGGTATTTTCTTGATAGCAGAAGTGCGTAATCAGATAGTAAGACAATCAGATACCAAGTAATACAACTATCAATACATCAACAATGTATTGATAAGGATCAAAAAAGTAATGCTTGCTTTAGCTTTTAAGAGTCAGAGAGAGAGAGATGGGATGGGGAAGAATGCTCAGGTCTACCTCTGGAAATTGATTTAAGTCAAGTTACAGGAACTTGACCAATCTGTAATATCACAAACAACCATAAAATAATTATGAAATTGATAAAACAATGACACGTGTACAAAGGGGAAAAATATATTATGATAATTTGAATGCAGTCAATCTTATATGAATCTCTAAGATAAATCACAGCTCAATTTAATCCACTGAATAAAGAATTTCTCTTCTTAGGAATGAAGAACACCTTGTACTGCAATTTTGAACTAAATTATTTTCTACTCACTTCACAGCTAGCAGAGTTGAAAATTAAGTGAATTTCAAGTGAAGTCAGGTGAAGTTACTCCATATTCATGATTCAATGTCTACAAGACAGAAATAGGATTATTTAAATTAGAATTTCGAGGACTGTAATGGAGAACTATATTAATGATTTGTGAAAAGTGATCCAATGGTTTGAAAATGACACAAGTAAATAATATCTAGTGAAAATTTGGTTCTCATGTGGATGTTTCTACAGAGGCTTATGTCGACTTAAATGATAAACTGTGCTTAAGGAAAAGACTTGAGAAATGTAAGAAAAAGGTAATTAACCCATGCCAGCCAATTTATTTTAATTGCATTCATCCTTCCCAGTATATAAATAAGTTCTCCTGAGATGCTTCTTTCATTTTAAATTGAAAGCATTGAGCATGCAATCTTAAAGGCACCACTCTGCATTATTAACAGCTCAGTGACTTTATTTTCAGGTTTTTTTCTACTTTAGTCCCATGGGAATAAAGCATGAGACATTATACCTGAAAAATTTATGAAAATACATTTATTGACAGCTACATTAAATATATTTTCTACATATATATGTACATTATACATTGTATATGTAATGTGCAATTACTTTGGGAAATAACACTTGTGGTTCTCAAAGTAATTAAGTTTATATTTATATAATAAAGGTCAATGAAATCAGTTCTAATATTTCTTCAATCACCACTTCTCTTCTAATAGAAAACTAACAAGACTTAACTCCTTTATTTCTGCTATATTAAAATGAGTCTTTTGGACTGACCTCACTTTAGTTAGCCATTAAAATGTCAGTGCAATTAAAAAAGAGAAATTGCACCTAATACTTCAGGAAAAATTATATATGTTTACATAGTTTTTCATTAAGTGAAGTATTAATAAAGCCATTATTAAGGATTTAGAAAATAAAAATTAAAATAAATAAAACAACTGCTATAAATATTTCCATTAGGCAACATCCTTATGAAAACAACAGCTTGATGCTTATTTTCCAATCAGCATCTGTGAGAGTTCATATGTTTGTGTGAGCATGGAGCACATTTGCAAAACTTCAGTCTTTTGAACAAATAATTTATATGTAATTATATTCCTTGGCATCATATTCATTATATTTTGCATGCCTTTAAGTGCCTTCCCTGGTGGCTCAATGTGGGATGCCTGCAATGTGGGATACCCGGGTTCAATCCCTGGGTCAGGAAGATCTCCTGGAGAAGGAAATGGCAACCCACTCCAGTACTCTTGCCTAGAAAATTCCATGGATGGAGGAGCCTGGTAGGCTACAATCCATGGAGTTGCAAAGAGTCAGACACGACTGAGCAAGTTCACTTTAAGTTTTGCGTGAACATGGGCTTTTAATGAGGATGTAACATTTCAATACATGTACAGGTTATTTAATGTGACATGAATAGATTCTAAATATTTAATTTGTTCAGAAATGTATCAGTCTAGATATTATGGAAACCAAATGATGCAATGATAGAGGAGAGAGGCCTTGGTTTACAGAATCACCCTTCTGCCATTTAATGATTATTTGATTTTGGATATTTTATTTTATTTGCTATGAGTATTGAATTATTATTCCTTGGTAATAATTTGTATGTATAGAAAACTCTGGGAGCCCTTAGGAAAAAGAACTAATCTACTTGCTGTTTCCCATTTCAGAGAACAGGATTCAGCATATAATTGTCATTTATTCAAAGACTAAAACCTTTATCAACTTCTCCCCTGGAGAAGGAAATGGCAAACTACTCCAGTGTTTGTGAGCTTCCCTGGTGTCTCAGACCATAAAGAATTCACCTACAATGCAGGAGACCTTGGTTCGATTTCTGGGTTGGGAAGACCCCCTGGGGGAGGGCATGGCAACCCACTCCAGAATTCTTGCCTGGGAAATCCCATGCACAGAGGAGCCTGGCAGGCATGGGCCCTGCGGTCGCCAAAGGTTTGGACATGACTGAGCAACTAAACACAGCACATCAACAATACTTCTGTCATCTGACATAATTACCATTTAATTTTTTTTGTAGTGAGAATATTTAAAAGCCATCTTCTAAACTACTTTTACTATATAATACTGTTAACTATAATCATACTGCTGTACATTCAATTCATTTCAGTCACTCAGTCGTGTATGACTCTTTGTGACCCATGAACTACAGCATGCCAGGCTTCCCTGCCAGGCAGTACATTGGATCCCCCAAACCCCTACATCTTACAACTGAAAGACCTTCAAATGAATTAAATTGAACAATCTATAAATTGATCAGTAAGTAGAATAAGACTCTTTTCCTGTGTACCATTGATGTAACCAATAATGTAATCCAATATTTATTTTCTATACAACAAAACTATGAATGCTTACCTATAAAATATTAAGATCTTAAATAAATTTATTATATGATGTGGGTAATTGCCGGGCAAGGTCATTTTCTATGCATTTCTTCTTCAGTTTATAAGATAGCAAGATGAATTGTCTCCTGGCTCTTTTGCTATGCTTTGTAAGTCACATTCATTTTTATTTAATTATCAAATCAATTTGTTATAAGGCAAATTCAGTAACTATTATAGAGAATGTGATAGAATATCATATTAAGGTACTAAAAATCAGATAATTACCTTTTCTTTGTGCTTTGACACTCTATCTAATCCTTCAGCCACTTATCCATAAGAACATAATAGTAATCTTTATCCTATTTCACAGTGGTTTTCTGGGTAACATAGGATATCAATGAGTATAACTGTAAAATGCAATACTATATAAATACACTATCATCCTCATTTATTAAATTCATATTTTAGATTAATTTAACAGTTTCTAAGGAGAAGGCAATGGCACCCACTCCAGTACTCTTACCTGGAAAATCCCGTGGACGGAGGAGCCTGGTGGGCTGCAGTCCACGGGGTCGCCGAGTCGGACACGACTGAACGACTTCACTTTCACTTTTCACTTTCATGCATTGGAGAAGGAAATGGCAACCCACTCCAGTGTTCTTGCCTGGAGAATCCCAGGGACGGGGGAGCCTGGTGGGCTACCATCTATGGGTTGGCACAGAGTCGGACACGACTGAGGCGACTTAGCAGCAGCAGCAGCAGTTTCTAATCACGGTATGGTGGACGGCCTAGAGCAAATGCCTGGTACAGACTTTAGCACTCACTGATGTTTGGAAAAGAACTTTCAAGTGAAGGCTTTAAAGAATTTTGTGCTGCTAATGAGGAAATCATTTAAAAGCTTGCTAAGTGTGTCAGCATTTATTGGCTGAAATTGTAAACTAAATTGGACCTAAGTAACATCTAAAGTGCCATACACCATGAGTGTGAAACATTGCTTATGCTTTTCTTGAGAGAGAGTGAAATTGCTGAATATGAAGTTTAATGTCGCAATGTATGATGACAGCAGTGATGATAAGCATGATATTGTAAACTATTTGAAAAGAAGTTTCTTTGTCATGGTAGATACGTGCACTTGTATAAATTTTGTTCTTAAAGATGCTTAGCTAAAAATTTATGTTAATTAGGCAGATGCCACTGGAAGAGGCCCTTACAAAAATTATTTCTCACAGCTTTAGTTATTAAGCCCCATATATCTTTCCCATCATCAAATGTCCAGTTCTAGCAAGATGTTGAAGCTGGGAGCAGTAAGTGATTTATCTTTTTCTCAAGTATCCTCAAATAACCAAGGGTAAGTAGTACTTACTGCATGTGTAGAGATGTTTATCAGTACCTTAGTATATGACTTATTAAACACTACTCTTAGAAATAATATATACTCTACTAGATATGGGGCTTCCCTGGTGCCTCAGTGGTAAAGATTGCACCTGCAGGAGATATGGGTTTCATCCATGGGTCAGGAAGATTCCCTGGAGAAGGAGATGGCTACCCACTCCCAGAATTCTTGCTTGGAGAATCCTATAGTCAGAGGAGCCTAGAGGGCTACAGTCCAAGAAGTCACAAAGAGTTGGATGTTACTTAGCAAGTGAACAACGGTGATGACAGCTATAGTCTATAATTATGTCATGATTTTTTACTAAATTTCATATCCTACAAGTAAATATTGAATAAACTATAATATTATTAATAGTCTTTAAAATCACATCAATGTGTTTTTTTCTGAATGATGCTCCAGACCCACATAAGCTTTCTGTAATACGTGGAATATACACTCTATTAGTTTTTTTAGTTTAACCTGAATTCTGAAAAATATATTGATCTAAATATTTTGGATAGAGAATGGTGAACTAGTATTGCATAATTAGTTTACAAAGTAAATGTTAGTCTAATAAGTGTTTCCACCAAACATTTAACATAGAAACATGTATTTCATATTCAGTTCTGTTCAGTTGCTCAGTCATGTCCGACTCTTTGTGACCCCATGGACGGCAGCTCACCAGGCCTCCCTGTCCATCACCAACTCCCAGAGTTTACTCAAACTCATGCCCATCGAGTCAATGTTGCCATCCAGCCATCTAATCCTCTGTCATCCCCTTCTCCTCCCACCTTCAATCTTTCCCAGCTTCAGGGTCTTTTTCAATGAGTCAGTTCTTCACATCAGGTGACCTAAATATTGGAGTTTCAGCTTCAACATCAGTCCTTCCAGTGAATATTCAGGACTGATCTCCTTTAGGATGGACTGGTTGGATCTTCTTGCAGTCCAAAGGACTCTCAAGAGTCTTCTCCAACACCATAGTTCAAAAGCATCAATTCTTTGGTGCTCAGCTTTCCTCACAGTCCAACTCTCACATCCATACATGACCACTGGAAAAAACCATAGCCTTGACTAGACAGACCTTTGTTGGCAAAGTAATGTCTCTGCTTTTTAATATGCTATCTATGTTGGTCATAATTTCCTTCCAAGGAGTAAGCGTCTTTTAATTTCATGGCTGCAGTCACCATCCGCAGGGATTTTGGAGCCCCCCAAAATAAAGTCTGACACTGTTTCCATTGTCTTCCCATCTATTTCCCATGAAGTGATGGTACCAGATGCCATGATCTTAGTTTTCTGAATGTTAAGCTTTAAGCTAATTTTTTCACTCTCCTCTTTCACTTTCATCAAGAGTCTTTTTAGTTCCTCTTCACTTTCTGCCATAAGGGTGGTGTCATCTGCATATCTGAGGTTATTGATATTTCTCCTGGCAATCTTGATTCCAGCTTGTGCTTCTTCCAGCCAAGCATTTCTTATGATGTACTCTGCATATAAGTTAAATAAGCAGGGTGACAATATACAGCCTTGACTTACTCCTTTTCCTATTTGGAACCAGTCTGTTGTTCCATGTCCAGTTCTAACTGTTGCTTCCTGACCTGCATACAGGTTTCTCAACAGGAAGGTCAGGTGGTCTGGTATTCCCATCTCTTGAAGAATTTTCCACAGTTTATTGTGATCCACACATTTGAAGGCTTTGGTATAGTCAATAAAGCAGAAATAGATGTTTTTTCTGGAACTCTCTTGCTTTTTTGATGATCCAGCAGATGTTGGCAATTTGATCTCTGGTTCCTCTGCCTTTTCTAAAACCAGCTTGAACATCTGGAAGTTCATGGTTCACATATTGCTGAAGCCTGACTTGGAGAACTTTGTGCATTATGCTAGAGTGTGAGATGAGTACAATTGTGTGGCAGTTTGAGCATTCTTTGGGTTTGCCTTTCTTTGGGATTGGAATGAAAACTGACCTTTTCCATTCCTGTGGCCACTGCTGAGTTTTCCAAATTTGCTGGCATATTGAGTGTAGGACTTTCACAGCATCATCTTTCGGGATTTGAAATAGCTCAACTAGAATTCCATCACCTACACTAGCTTTGTTCGAAGTGATGCTTTCTAAGGCCCACTTGACTTCACTTTCCAGGATGTTTGGCTCTAGGTATTACTTAACATGAGGTGTCTGGTTTTCTTAAATTAGCAGTGATTTTTTTGAGTGATTACTTTGTTACAAAAACTCTTATAGATACTGTCTCCTCCCTTGACCTCTTTGGAGCAGTTTCTCTGAGCTATCTGAGACGCAGTGTCTCAGGCTTATGTCCTCAGTTTTGGCTTCTAAATTAAACACAATTCTCAGCTTAGCTTGTGCTTTTTTTTTTTTTTTCCAGTTTACACTGCAAAGAGAAAAGCAAGAAGTGGTTAGAACCAATTAGTCCAAGCAGAAGATTTGACTTCCAGTCATTATGAGGCTCAAAGGCTACTGGAAGTCAAATCTTCTGCTTGGACTAATTAGTTCTAACCACTTCTTGCTTTTCTCTTTGCAGTGTCAACTAAAAAAAAAAAAAAAAAGCACAAGCTAAGCTGAGAATTGTGTTTAATTTAGAAGCCAAAACTGAGGACTTAAGCCTGAGACACTGCATCTCAGATAGCTCAGAGAAACTGCTCCAAAGAGGTCAAGGGAGGAGACTATATATATCTAAGAGTTTTTGTAACAAAGTAGTCATAACTCCAAAAAATACTGTTAATTTAAGAAAACCAGACACCTCAGGTTAAGGAATTATCACTATTCTATATATGGAAAGATGCAAGAGTATGCAAGTTGTAAGCTCACTGAAATCGTTCATGAGAAATGTACCTCATCTACCTAGGAGCAGTATCTTCTGCTTTCTCATGCTGAGTCTCCTGAGGGTGCACCTTCAGGGGTGAACTGCAGCAAAGGACTGCTTGATTGGCAAGTTGTTGTTCAATTGCTCAGTCATGTCTGACTCTTTGTGACCGCATGGACTGCAGCACGCCAGGCTTCCCTGTCCTTCAGCATCTCCTGGAACTTGTTCAAACTCATGCCCATTGAGTTGGCGATGCCATCCAATCTTCTCATCCTCTGTCTCCCCCTTCTCCTCCTGCCCTCAGTCTTTCCCAGCATCAGGGTCTTTTCCAATTAGTTGGCTCTTCCCATTAAGTGGCCAAAGTATTGGAGCTTCAGCTTCAGCATCAGTCTATCCTGAGCTTCCTCAGAACTCACCATTAGATAGCTTTAATATGATGGCTTGTTGGCTGCAGCATTATTTGTGTGGAAGGCAACATTTTTTTTTTTTTCATTCACAGCAGCTTCCTTCTGATATTTAGGTAAGACCAATTGGCTTCTATTTGGGGGGGGGGTGCAGAGTTATGATTCTGGGGCAATTATCTTGGTAACAACCCACAGATACACTATTCTAATTATTTTCTCCCTCTAAATCATTGTCCTGAAAAAGTTATGATATATTTCAAATAAAGTGGTCATCTCTCTTGTATTCAGAATAATGATATGGTCACACATTTGCAATTTACATTAATTATAACTAATAAAGTTTCAACTTTTTGAAATAGAAACCTGGTATTAATAAATTTTATTATTCACATTAAAAAATTGCATTTAGTATATGGATGCTAAAGCAAAATACTCAACAATATATTTCTTTCTAGAATTATTCCTAGCTTCAGCAAGGCGTTTTTTTCAACTTTTCATATCCATAAATGTGTTATAGATAATTGATTTTAAAGAATTAAATGAAATTATATTATATAATTGGAATTCCTGATATATCTATAGTATGTATATATACTATGTATATATTTGAATATATTCTCATTCAAATAAGCACAACATGATAGAAAATGCAAACAATGAACATATTTCTGAATCATTTCTGCAGATCCTAATAGAGTTTGGTATTTTATTAAACTGGAAGACAAACAAAAATTTTATAGAAATATCACTATTTTCTTTATTAAGATTTTGGTTTTTTACACCTAGAGGTCAAAAAGTAGTAGTTAGCCAATTATTTCTGTCACCAGCAATTCTAATCTTGTGATTATACATATAGTAGCTCTGACACATTCATCTAGTATTGATTAGTCTATGAAATGTCATTCTGAAATGGAATTAATGATCTGGTAGCAAGATTTTCATCAAAATGGAATGTTTAGAGAAATTGAAGAAATAGAAACACAGATATAAAAGCAGCTTATTTTTATTTAACATGGATAATTTGGGTCACTTTTTAATCTACAATTATATATGTGGAGTGATGAAAATCTCTTCAATTAAAAATAAAAATACAATTATATGAAATCTTATCTTTTCACATATAATCAACACAAACATTTTAATTACAAAGATATTTCACTTAGTTCACTTCAGTCATTCAGTAGTGTCTGACTCTTTGCGACCCAATGGACTGCAGCACTCCAGGCTTCCCTATCCATCACCAACTCCCGGATCTTACTCAAACTCATGTCCATCAAGTCAGTGATGCCATCCAACCATCTCATCGTATGTCCTCCCCTTCTCCTCCCACCTTCAATCTTTCCCAGCATCAGGGGTTTTCCAATGAGTCAGTTCTTCACATCAGGTAGCCAAAGTATTGGAGTTTCAGGTTCAGGATCAGTCCTTCCACTCTGATTTCCTTTAGGATGGACTGGTTGGATCTCCTTGCAGTCCAAGGGACTCACAAGAGTCTTCTCCAACACCACAGTTCAAAAGCATCAATTCTTTGGTGCTCAGTTTTTTTTTTTTTATAGTCCAACTTTCATATCTGTACATGACTATAGGAAAAACACATAGTTTGACTAGATGGACCTTTGTTGGCAAAGTAATGTCTCTGCTTTTTAATATGCTGCCTAGCTTGGTCATAACTTTTCTTCCAAGGAACACACATCTCTTAATTTCGTGGTTACAATCACCATCTGCAGTGATTTTGGAGCCCCCCAAAATAAAGTCTGACACTGTTTTCATTGTTTCCCCACCTATTTGCCATGAAGTGATGGGACCAGATGGCATGATCTTGGTTTTCTGAATGTTGAGCTGTAAGCCAACTTTTTCACTCTCCTCTTTCACTTTCATCAAGAGGCTCTCTAGTTTTTCTTTGCTTTCTGCCATAAGGGTTGTGTCATCTGCGTATCTGAGGTTATTGATATTTCTCCCGGAAATCTTGATTCCAGCTTGTGCTTCATTCAGCCCAGCATTTCTCATGATGTACTCTGCATGTAACTTAAATAAGCAGGGTGATAATATATAGCCTTGACATACTGCTTTTCCTATTTGGAACCAGTCTGTTGTTCCATGTCCAGTTCTAACTGTTGTTTCCTGACCTACATGCAGATTTCTCAGGAGACAGGTCAGGTGTTCTGATATTCCCATCTCTTGAAGAATTTTCCACAGTTTGTTGTGATCCACACAATCAAAGGCTTAGCATAGTCAATAAAGCAGAAATAGATGCTTTTCTGGAACTCTCTTGCTTTTTTGATGATCTAGCAGATGTTGGAAATTTTATCTCTGGTTCCTCTACCTTTTCTAAATCCAGCTTGAACATCTGGAAGTTCACGTTTCATGTACTGTTGAAGCCTGGCTTGGATATTTAACAAATATAAACAAAGATATTTAACAGTAAGCCTTTTTATTTTACTGGATATTTTTGTGGGTGTCTTATCAATACCTTCAGTTTGAAATGGGAATTAAATAATTTACTTGCATATTATGTATATATACAACAAGAAATCAGAAGATTTTCACAATATTTCCAGAGCAAGACAAGTTTTTCAATATATTGATATCTACCTGGAAAATGTGTATAGAGATTATGACAGTATATTGAATCAGATTTTTAAAAAAATCAACGTAAAGTTGTTAAAATACTATGCAGTAATCATTAAAATAACCAATATTACAATGATAAACAACTCATCAGTGTATATATGTATTCAAATTACTTACTTATAATATCTTATGCCTGAAATAAAATTTATCACGCATTTCTCCATTCAATTTCTATGTTTTTTGAAGTGAAAGATTAACCTTAAAAAGCTTCAGGGGATTTATTTTGCTGACAGTTTGGTTGGCTACATAGTTGAAAAGTCTTCACAGTGAAAAATAAAACTATATTATAAAAAGTATCATTACTTTTGTTTTGAAAAGTTTTGCAAGCTCACAGAAAGCCACAGGAATTCCCAAAGAGATAATAAAAACAATAAAAATAAGGGCGGGAAACAGGTGGGTGAGCAAAATCTGGCTTCACCATTGACAGCAAATGCCCATCCCAGGCAGGTGCCAGATGTTAACAACCACATCAAAGGATGATAAATTTGGTTTTGAGTCACTATGGTGGTGGGGAATCAATTGAAATTGAAACCTAAAGATTAGGCTTTTATGGAAAGAACACTCTAAATAAAAGGGAGAACTTCAAGAAATAAAATCAACTTTTCAGAGAAATACATCAAGAATAAATTGTTTTCTTCTATTTTTAAAAATATTATGTAAAAAAACTGTCATCACCTTTGCTGAGAAAATCTATGATGAGAAGTTGTGTCACTCCAAATGTGTAGAGACATCATGGGCTATTCCTGTGGTGAAATACTATATAGTTATGAATATTAACAAATTGCTTCTCCACACAACAAAATGGCTTAAAGTGGTGGAAACAAACTTAAAGGAAGACAATATCAAAAGGTTATGTTTCTCACAGCCAGTTTTATGAAGTTTGAGCAATGACAAAGCATAACAATTCATTACAGAGTGAAGAAAATTTGTCTTGAAGCAAGATAAAGACCAGAAAGTAAGCCCAAAGTGGGTTTCTGGTATTCTGCTGGTTGCAAAGAAAGTTTAATTTATGAAAATTCATCCACATATGAATTTTTGATCTGTATACATTTCAACATACATATTATTATTCTAGAAAGTTCTTCTTAAATAAAAAAGGAAGACTTCAAAATGAAGTATGATCTAAGTGATCATATTTGTTATGGTATCCTAAGATCCACTGGTGATGGATATATTTTCACTAATGAAGTTATACTCTCCACCTTGTTCAACTACCTGCAGTGATGTCAGTTCAAAATTTGCAATCAAGGTTTATAATCAAACTCACAACACAAAACGAGCATCTCCCTACTTTAAGTCTGAAGAAAGAGTTCATGACTGGTGACAGCATAGCATACAAACCAACAGCATAAGTGTTGACATGCTGAGGTACAAATTCCATTGCTCATTTCCACTTTGACATAAGATCATGATGTCTACTGTTGAATATTTGCCCACACTATTCAGTGATGACTTACCAATTTTAAGCTGGTCGTATATCCTGAGGCACCAGCTCACCTGATAACTGTCTTAATTTGATCAGACTTTTTTGTCCTCTTTGAAGGTGCATGGCTTGAGCATAGCCAGTTTCCTTGAAAATAGCTCCCTCTTGTGTTTCTAAGTTAACAAGTCTTATCATATCCAAGTCTTTTCATACCCAAGGTGAGCCTCCAGAAAATCCTTTCTACATCCAATTCACACCAAATCCAGTTTCCAAAGCCCCAAGAACAATCTCACTTCATTGAGATCAGTGATAGCTGAGTCATGAGAAGTGCTGAGGGCCTGTGGTGATGGCGAAATTCAAGTAAATTATATGCACCCTCAAGAAATGAGTGTTCTGGGCAGTGGTTAGTTAATCATATTCAGTGATGTGTTTAAAGATACATTTCAATCAATATGCAAAAATTGCTTTGCAGAATTATAGTTTCTGAAGTTCCAGAAACAAATTATTACTGATTTACAACTGTTATATCACCAATATTGACAATTTTGTACATTATGCTGACTCCTTCTATATCCACTTTCATAAAGGTCCATCCATAATCATATGTGGCCTAAGAACAAAGCAGAGTCTGTTACAGGAGCAGGAAGTAAAAACCCCTTGGCTTTGAACCCATGCAGTTGTCTAAAAAAGATGCCATCCTGGTTCATGACCACGGAGTGCACCAGCTGCTCATTGCCTGTCATAGATCATGCAGCCTAGCTCTAAGGTAGTAGCTCTTTTAAGATTATAAAAGGAACAGTATGATAACACAACCAAGAAAATGCTACAGATGTGATAGATTAAACTGCTTTAATAAAAAGATTCATCAAGAAATCCTCTTTGATGTCTTTTCTCCAAATGATTCAAGTTGTCTGAGGGTAAATCTTTGAATTTGGCTTCAGCTGCGTTCTCCTTTGCAGTAAAAAGACATCTTGAAGAAAAAAAAAAAAGACATCTTGAGCTTCTTCCAACTTTGACCATAAGTCAGCCCTACAGCTAACAAAAATGGCCAAGAAAAACATTATTATACTTTGGGAAGCTAAGTTAGATAAGGAATAATAATTTCCTTCTCTAGTTTTCTCATCCATCTATAAACCTCCTTTCAATTAACCACAGTTTCTTCCTACCTCTGCCCCCAAAGTACCACCTGTGAACCTAAATTTTGAATCCCTGATAGTAATACCAAAAACCCACAGGGATAGCTTTGCCATAGTTTCAATTTTGCATATTTCCAGCAAGAAGGAACATGTTTCAAAATATAATTGATTTATGAAAGCAAGCCAAGCTTATCAGTTTTGTTATCAGTACTTTCTGATTTTCTAAGATGTATATGTGTACTTTTTATTGAACTATATTTTACAAAAGCTTTATAATTACAAAAAGGCAACATGAAATAGTACAACAAGTTTTCATATACTCCATACTTGGATTATCCTAACATCTTACATTAGACTAGTCCATATGATACCATTAACTCATATTGATATATAATTATTACTAACTAAAATTCATTATTTATTTAGGTTGAATTAGTTTTTTTATTAATTTTCTTTTTTAATTCCAAGATCCCAAATTGAATTTAGTGGTCCTGTCTCTCTAGGATCCTCTCAGTTATAATGGGGACAAATGTTTCCCTTGACCTTGGCAATTTTCAGGGAATCTGGTCTTCGGGTATTTTGTAGAGTGAGCCTGAGTTGGAATTTGTTGATGTTTATCTCATGATAGACTGCAGTTTTGGATTTTACAGAAGATAACCACAGAAGAAAAGCATTATTGTTATCACATATATCAAGAGTACATATTATAAACATGGCTTACCACCTCTGATGTTAATGTGGAGTTTATCAGGTTTCTTCACTGTTGAATTAATCTTGTTGGCCTCCTCCATTATTTACACTAGGCTTCCCAGGTGGTACTAGTGGTAAAGAATCTGCCTGCCAATGCTGGAGACGTGGGTTTGATCCTTGGATTGGGAAGATACCTTGGAGTAGGAAATGGCAACACACTCCAATATTTTTGCCTGAAAAAATCCCATGGACAGAGGAGTCTGGTGTACTATAGTCCATGGGGTCACAAAGGGTTGGACATGACTGAGTGACTGAGTACATCCTTTCATACTATACTCTTTATGACAAAGTAATTTTCACAGTCCACAGTTAAGGAGCTGTTTCACCTCCACAAAATTGAAGAATATACCTACATTATTTGGAATTTTCTATATGGGAAATTGTTTATTATCCACCATTTGTTTATTAACCATTTACTTATAACACTAAAGAGATTATCTATCTATATATATATATAAAGGCTTAAATGCAATACTATGTTATTTTGTGGCTCAAAATTTCTAGTTTTTATTGTCTGGAACTCTCTCTGTTGGCTTCTATATCCCTTTGACATACTGCCAACACTTTTTCTTTTCCACTTATATGGGCTTTCTTACTTTGGCAATGCAATATGCTCCAAACTCACTTGTTTTCTCAGCCAGTCCTAGGATCAACCATTTCTTCAAGGGCACTGCCTGATTTCTTTTGTTGGTAAATGATACTAGAAACTTGGATCTTTTGCTAAGTGGGCTCATTGATCCTGGGGTATCACTGCCTCTAGATTTTCTCAGCCAATAACACAAGGGAATACATATCTATGTACTAACCTATATACATATACACTCCCTTTCTATATCTATCTTCACAGGTATATGCATTGCTGCAATCATTTTTCTAATACCTTGCTAGAAATTATTGTCTATGTTCCTGACAGCTATTGCTTGGTAGGTTCCCCCCTGCCCCTACCACACACGTTGTAATGTCTTTTTTAAAAAAAAAATGCTAAGTCAAAGTGAAGAAAATGCCTTAGATAAGACACTGTATAAGGTGTTCTCTGAATGGGATACTTATGCTAAGGATGCAAATATGTGTATGAAATGACTGGCCTGAGTGTGAGTCCTTGACTGCAGCTCCTAGAACTGCAATGTACTGATGCGGGGAGGACAAATTCTCTCTTTCCCTCAGCCTTGGGAAGACTGTCAGGCAAAAATCTTATAATGGCCTATGGTCAGATTTGAAAGATAAAGGGTTTGGATTTGGGGTTAGAACTATACTCTAAACTCGATCCTTCAAAACCTGAGTAACATAAGCTATCCATCCATCGTGTACTTAAATAACCGCAACATTAAGAGGCTGTGAGAAGAACTGGTTAATCTGAGGCAACAACAGGTTAAGATTATAGCAGATACTAGTCCAAGCAGGATGACAGGCTGCCTAGAGGACTGAATGTAGTCAAGAACTTACCTGAAGGTGTTTACCAACTTAGTTTTGTTTGAAGTGTGATTCCCAGTCTCTCTTGCAAAAAAAAAAAAAAAAAGTGGTTTTATGCAAATGAATTGAGAAAACGTTTAATATTTTATATACCTTTTGAGCTGTGTAACTTAATATTTCAATACTTGACAATTTGTTTTATTATGTAATTGATAAAATGGTGACGTGTATAACATTAGCTCAACCATATATTTATACTGTCAGGGAACATGTGGTTATAGTTCTGTGGGAGAAATAATTTGTCAGTGTTCACCAGCTTGTAAAAATCTAGTGCAAGAGCTTAATCATGAAATGAATGATGAAATGCAAAAAAAAAAAAAAAAAAGAAAAAAGAAAAGAACTTCCATTATTACCAAACCAGGAAAAGATTCTCCAGAGGCCACTAGGGTTCTTTCTAGAAGACCCAGGAAGTCTTCTGATCAAGCCTCGTAGAGGCTACTTTGTCATTTTTGTTGATCTAGATTAACACTATGAGTTGGCAATTGAATAAGCTGTTTGAGAACCATTTGTTGGAAATCTTAGGGAATTATCACTCAGTTTCTCACCAATGAGGATTCATCATTGCATGCTGTGTGGTAAGTTGCTCCAGTTGTGTTCAACTCTTTGAGACCCCATGGACTGTATCCTGCCAGGCTCCTCTATCCACATGATTCTTCAGGCAAGAATACTGGAGTGTGTTGCCATTTTCTCCTCCAGGGGATCTTCCTGACCTAGGGATGGAACCCTAGTCTCATGTCTCCAGCTTTGGCAGGTGAGCTCTTTACCACTAGCACCACCTGGCAAGACCCATCTAATCTTTAAATGATGGTAAATATCTCACCATTAAGTATCTGAAGTCTCAGATCCATTAATCCCTAAATGCAGCTGTTATACTAGAGACTCTATTTCACCATATTAATTGACCATTGTCACCTAGTAATATGTATATACTTTCACAGTTTTAAGTTCCTCCTTGACTTATTTCTTTGAGAAGAAATACATCATGATATTATATCTATAATACTCTCACACACTAGAAAAGTAATGTTCAAAATTCTCCAAGCTGGACTTGAACAGTATGTGAACTGAGAACTTCTAAATGTTCAAGTTTGACTTAGAAAATGCAGAGGAACCAGAGATCATATTGGCAACATTCTCTGGATCATCAAAAAAGCAAGAGAGTTCCAGAAAAACATCTATTTCTGCTTCAATGACTAGGCTAAAGCCTCTGACTGTGTGGATCACAACAAAATGTGGAAAATTCTGAAAGAGGTGGGAGTACCAGACCACCTTATCTGCCTCTTGAGAAATCTGTATTCAGGTCAAGAAGCAACAGTTAGGACTGGAAATGGAACAGCAGACTGCTTTCAAATTGGAAAAGAATATATCAAGGCTGTGTACTGTCACCCTGCTTATTTAACCTGTATGCCGTGTACATCATGCAAAATGCCAGACTGGATGAACCATAAACTGGAATCAAGATTGCTGGGAGAAATATCAATAACCTCAGTTATTCAGATGAACCACCCTTATGGCAGAAAGTGAAGAGGAACTAAAGAACCTCTTGAGAAAGTGAAAGAGGAGAGTGGAAAAAGCTGGCTTAAAACTCAGTATTCAAAAAACTAAGATCATGACATCTGATCCCATCACTTCATGGCAAATAGATGGGGAAACAATGGAAACACTAACAGACTGTATTTTTCTGGGCTCCAAAATCACTGCAGATGGTGACTGCACCCATGAAATTAAAAGACATTTTAGAAGAAATTCGATGAAAACCTAGACAGCATATTAAAAAGCAGAGACATTACTTTACTGACAAAGGTTCACATAGTCCAAGCTTTGGTTTTTCTGGTAGTCATGTATGGATGTGAGAGTTGAACCGTAAAGAAAGCTGAGCAATGAAAAATTGATGCTTTTGAACTGTGGTGTTGGAGAAGACTCTTGAGAGCACCTTGGACAGCAAGGAGGTCAAACCTGTCAATCCTAAATGAAATCAACCCTGAATATTCATTGGAAGGACTGATGCTGAAGCTGAAGCTCCAATAGTTTGGCCACCTGTTGCAAAGAACTGACTCATTGGAAATGACTCTAATGCTAGGAAAGATTGAAGGCAGGAGGAGAAGGGAATGGCAGAAGATGAGATGGTTGGGTGGCATCACTGACTCAATGGACATGACTTTGAGTTAGCCCTAGGAGTTGGTGATGGACAGCGAGGCCTGGCATGCTACAGTCCATGCGGTTCCAGAAAATCATACATGACTATGTGGCTGAACTTAACTGATTATTTCTATAATGAACCAATTTTATTTTGATTGTGATTAAATTCAAATTTGGTTTCTGGATTCAATAAGCTTGCAAATTCAGATATTCTGCCTGAATGGGAGGATGGTGATGTAGAGTACAATATTACAAAAAAGTGGATTTTACTTCATTTTCTTTGATAGTTAGAATAAAATAGGAAGCATTCAGTAGGCTTTTATAATAATACTATTCCTTTTAGACTGTGGGACTTACTGAATAGCTTTCATCATGTCTGATAAAGTGTAGGGTAAAATGAATGAATTTATTCTAACCACAATAATCAATAGTTAGTCCTTATGAGCCATTTATTTTAATTAATTTATTTATTTTTTTACAGAGTACTCAAGATAAGTGTGATGCAATTTGGTGAAGATTAGAGCCCTTTCTTCCAACATGTCTCATTTAAAACTGATATTTCCTGTCCTTATAAAATGTGATACTACTAGTAGTATTATGATGTGAAGTTTGGGAACTTTTCAGTTTTCTCATGTGGTATGACCAACTGAAAGTAAAAGTCGCTCAGTTGTGTCTGACTCTTTGTGGTCACATGAACTGTAGCCTACAGGGCTCCTCCCCTCAATGGCAGCAAGAGTACAGGCCTGGGTTGCCATTTCCTTCTCCAGGAGGTCTTCCCAACCCAGGGATCAAACCTGGTCTCCTGCATTGCAGGCAGATGCTTTACCATCTGAGCCACCTGGCAAATCAGACATTTGCCCCAAATCCAACAGGTAATAAATGGCAAAGCCTATAAATCTCACTCCTATCTCAACTGTGCATTCAATGAATGAGTGATGACCCCTAAGGTCTACTTACCTTTCTTGTTTTCCACTGTATTACTTCTCTATAGCCTCCCTGTCTTCCACTACAGCATCACTTTAGCCAGCAGGACCTCCATTTAGTTTGCTTACAGCCCTCTGACATTTTCCATCAGGTTCTGAAGTGCATTGTGCACTGGTTGGCGTTTAGCATTATCATCAGGTTGTTCCATTTAGACAACAGCAAAGGCCGCAAATGGTCCTTTATCTCCGGCTGACTTTTAGGCAAATAGGTTCTAGATCTCAACTCAGTCGTCTTTCTCTATCCATCATGATAATTTGAAAACATTCAATAACCTGTTCTAACACCCATTTTCCAATCTTATTCACTGTTACAGGATTTACATGGTTCGACCACAGCTGTCCTTGTTAATGTATCACTGACTTCTGTATACTTATTTTTCAATCCTCATATTTCTTGATTTCAGTCAATCTCTCATTCTTCCTTAAAACTCTATTTCCTTGCATTCACTTTCCTATTTTGTTCACCTTAAAGTCTGTGCACTTCTTTGGACCTTCTGCTTAGATATCTCTCCTCCACCTTATTTATTGGTGCAGAATATTCATATCCCTCTAGTCTACACTCTGAGAGTCTTTTCTTTTAATTCTGCATTCTCTTGATAATTATGTTGGGGACTCAGCAAATTTTCTCTGTAAAGGACCAGAGAGTAAGCATAACTAGAAAGTGAGTTTATCTTGTGGGCTGTCTGGTGTTTGTCATAATTACTTAATTCTGGATTGTAGTGTGAAAATAGCATAGGCAGTGTGTAAACCAATGGATATAACAATTAAAAAGTAGCATATCATTTAGCAAATACAGGTGGCATCTGATCTTGTTCAATATTATGAATTTTATTTGACTCTGTACTGTTACAACATAGGTACTTGCTAGCCAAGAACAGTTTTATTACCTGTACACTTTTTATTTAACTCAATGTTCAATGAGCCCACTAGTTTGCATCACAGAATCTCAAATTCAAGATTTCAAACTATAATTATAATTTTCTCTTTCAAACTTTACTTTATATCAGAGAAAAATTATGAGTTTTGTTTCCCACCAGTTTATTCCTATTTTTCCGCATCAACTGTTTCAACTTAGTTTCAGTTTAATGATGATTTGGTGATTTCTCCTCACTTTCTTCTTCTCTGCCACTTTCCTTAGCTAGCTCAAACACAGTTTAGAATAGATTTGAAATAATTGCATAAGGAAAAATCCTCATGATAAATTTTATTGAGGTTTCCTGTTGTCTGATCTTATAATGAACTGCACAAATTTTTTTTCACACTCAAACCTGTCATTACATATGCAGTAGCTGTCTTCCTCACTTTAAATATATGTTAAAATCAGAGATGGTGGATCTCTTGTTACTTGATTTTATATTGTAGAGAATCCAATGAAAAGAACCCTTTTTTTTTTCAAAAATATATTGAATAAATGAATATTTTTTAAGGCTTCCCAGGTGGCTCAGTGGTAAAGAATCTGCCTGCCAAAACAGGAGCCACAATCAGGTTTGGTCCCTGAATCAGAAAGATTCCCTGAAGAGGAAATGGCAACCTACTCCAGTATTCTTGCCTGGAAAATCTCATGGACAGAGAAGCCTAGAGGGCTACAGTCCATGAGGTCACAAAGAGTCAGACATGACTGATAATGCACATGTGTTTTAAATAACGAGTTGTAATCTGGTAAATTAGATTGCTAAAGCTACCATAGCAAAATACCACAGACTGCACAGACTGGATGTCATATACAACAGAAATTTATTTCCTCACAGTTCTGGAGGCTAGAAGTTCAGGAAATGGAAGAGTTAGTTGCTCTGAGGGCCATTCTTCTCAGATTGCAATTGCCTGCCTTTCTCTGTGTATGTGCGCATTCCTGGTAACTTTTGTGTCCAGAGTTCCTTTTTTTTTCTTTTAAGTTTTATTTTTGCCTGTGTCACTGGCTGTAATTAATTGCATTTAGGTTGACATAATCAATGATTAAGACTAAGTTTATACCTATTTTTTAATTATGAAATGATGATAACACATTTGCAAGTATGGAGGCTTGGAAAATGCAGGATAAAGCTACATATAATCTCACTATAATTATTTTAAGCAGACATATTAAGATTTTTAGTTGAAGTTTCTATATCAAACTCTCAAAAATTAATAGAATGAACAGACAGAAAAGTAGAAGGATATAGTAGGCCTGAGAAGCACTATGAATCAATTCAACATAATTAAGATTTATACAATTTTCACACAACAGCTGGATACAAATTCTATTCAAGTTCCCATAGACTATAAACCAAGGGACACTGAAACACATCCAGGTACATAACATAAGGTTCAAAAATTTAGTGGTCTAAAGGTATTGAAATCATATAGATTCTCTTTTTTTATCATTGTGTAATCATTAGAATTTAATATCAAAAGATTTGAAAATAGCCCACGTATTTTCAAATTCAATGTGACATTTGCCAAGAGACATCTTTGACTTAGTCATTGAAAACCAGTAAAGAGAAAAGGCTGAAAAACCTCAGAAGGCAACTGTGGAGAAGACAACATTTAAATGAGAAATTAACATCAAAATGAGAAATTAATATCAATGATAATTTGAAAACCCCATGTATTGGACATTAAATGTCCACTTTTAAATTATGACTGTATCTAAGAAGCCACAACAAGGAAAATCAGAAAATATTTGTAATAAAATAAAAATGAAAAGAGAATTTATCAGAATTTGTTGCATGCTGCTGAGGCTGCTCAATTCAACTAAATACAATGTAAAGCATTGAATAGGTATGAAAAGAAATAATGGACACTAGCATAAAATTTTGTGAAGTTTGAACAAAATATGTACTTTAGTTACTAATGCTGTATCACATGTTCACCCCCCCCCACCTTTTTCTGCAACATAATATTTCTTCATATTCTCAGATTCAAAGTTTTGCTTTTTACAAGAATACCAGTCATAATGCATTAGGGCCCATCCTAGCAGCTTTATTTTAACTTAATCACTTATTTAATGTAATATAAGTGAAAATTTCAACAAGCGAATTTGGGAGATGAACACAAATTTCTCCATAATATCTGAGAAATAAAGTCAAATGTAGATGGTAAAATATACATTGGCTTTTTTTTTAATCTTTTTGTTTAATAATCACTAAATGAGCTCTCAAGGACAAGGCAACGTGCTATTTTCCTTCTCTCTGCACCTGTAGCCTGGTACCTCACAGAGAAATTAAAAAACAAACAAAAAAATAGTTTGCTATATTTAATTAAACTGAATCAAATGCAAGATTGTAAAATAAGATTCTTTATCAATGAACGATTGATACTCACTTGGCATAAACATATTCTTACTGCATTGATTATATGAAACACACACAGAACTTGAGGGAGAATCTGGATATTTTTAATGCTGTACTTTTTAATTTTCTAGTTTGGATTCTGCTGTGAAGAAATGAAGAGGGTAAAACCACCAGAATTGCCATAGAGAGGTAATAAAACCAACTTTAATTTTTAAGATTAACTTTTAAGAATGAATCAAGTCTTAGGTAATTCATAGCATGTTTGAGCAAAAAAAAAAAAAAAACAAAAAACAAAAAACTAAGCTTGGGATCCTTTCTAGCACAACATACTCATTTTATTATTTCTTGAAAATCATGAATATACATTTATGACTGGTTATTTCAATGGGATATAGTTAGAAAATCTTACATGTGTGGGTTTTATCTATTAGTACTCTTCACACAAATTCAAGATGTTTAAGTTGTAGTTCCACTTACAAGATGAAATTTAATCAGAATTTCCAGAACATTTACATCTCTCAGAAGTAGAAGTGTGTATGATCATTTTGGAATATAAAATCATGATTAAAGTTGATGTGCTATGCTTTCATATAAGCATTTATAGCATAAATAAGTCAACTCAAAACATTTACTACTCTAAATGAACCAAGCATGAAATATTATCTTTCATAGAAAGTGATTTTTGTCATTACAGTTAATTTTTTCTGCACATATTTTCAAATTAAAACCTTGAAAATACACAAATTAGTTTTTTTTCTTTTCCAGTTATATGATATATGGTTTTCATAAAAATTGAGAAATAATTAATGTTTGTTTGCTTATGAGATAATTACTAATTAGGGGTTCTTTTTTGCTTGTTTGTTTGGATGCCAAGATTGGCTGAAAATTTTTAAGTGCTTTACAATTTTTGTTTTGGAAACTTTTTCTTGAATCAGGGCAAGTGCACTAATATTTCTCATTGTAAACAATCAAAAGATTCCCAACTTAGATCAGAAGGGAAGTAGGGATTAAGGATTGTGAGGAATACTGAGAAAGGACAACAAAGGATTCTCTGGAAGCAGTAAAAGGACACTAATAAAAAGGCACCAGTTAGGATAAGGAAAAATAGAAAGTTCTTAGCTCAGTGAGGCTTCCCTACTTTGTCCTTAGTGAGAAAATTGTCACAGGCTGAGAACTCTGGCTTTCAGGGGGCTCATCTCATTAATTTTGCTTCTCTCAGAGCTTGTAGCCTTGTGGAGCTTGTCAATCACTAGCCAGAAATTGTAATCCAATGTATATTGTTCATTTACTTCTCATTTTTGGTGCTAGGGCTTCCCTGATGGCTCAGACAGTAAAGAATCTGCCTACAATGCCAGAGATTTGGGTTTGATCCCTGGCTCAGGAAGATCCCTGGAGAAGGGAACGGCTTCCCACTCCAGTATCCTTCCCTGGAGAATCCCATGGACAGAGGAGCCTGGCAGGCTCATGCAGTCACAAAGATTCGCATACGACTGAATGCTAACACACACAGGGCTAGTTTGATGCCATTTACTTTACTAGAATTAAATGTTTCATTTCATTTTTGCTTAAAGTGTTCTCAAAATACATTTTCCACATTAAAAAAAAATATGCTCAACAACTTTTCGTCTTATAGGGCATTCAAATATTCTCTTCTGTGGTTTACTTATTTAACTTCTCTTCATTCTTTCAAATAGGGTGTTAAGCCCTGAGGTTGCCATTTTTTTCTATTTTTCAACTCTTTGGACTTGAAGGACTTGCGGGTTGTTCCCTATCACTTGATTTTTCATTCAAACTATGCAAGTCAAGCCTAGCTGCTCAGTCTACCAATGTTGATACCAGTAGGCTGATTTTGTGATAATTTAACTCTTTTGCCATTGTGTGTCATGCACTATTGATTTCCATCTCCAAGAAGAATAGAATCATCTTCGTCTTCAAACCCACCCAGTTCAGATAAGCTATCTCAGATTTCCAATTCTGAGCATCTGTTACTTGATTTTCCCCCCCAAACTTTAAACGTCTTATTTTGTATTGGAGTATAGACAATTAACAGTGTTGTGGTAGTTTCAGGTGACCAACAAAGGAACTCAGCCATACACATACATGTATTAATTCTCCCCATACTCCCCTCCCATCCAGGCTGACACATAACATTGAGCAGAGTTCCATGTGCTCTACAATACAATAGGTGCTTGTTGGTTATCCATTTTAATATACCAGTGTGTACATGACCTTCCCAAAGTCCCTAACTTTCCTCTCCCTCTGGCAACCATGAGTTCATTATCTAAATCTGTGAGCCTCTTTCTGGTTTGTGAGTATGTTAATTTGTATCATTTATTTTTAGATTCCACATATATAGGATATCATATGATGTTTCTCCTTCTCTCTCTGACTTACTTCACTCAGTATGACACTCTCTAGGTTCATCTGTGTTGTTGCAAATGGCATTATTCCATTCTTTTTAATGGCTCCCAACCCACAGGTTGGGAGAAAATATTTGCAAATGATGTGACTGATGAGATTAGTTTCAAAAATGTATAAACAGCTTATGATGCTTAACAGCATCAAAACAAACAACTCACTCAAAAAATGGGCAGAAGACCTGAATAGACATTTCGCCAAAGAGGACATTCAGATGGTCAATAGGCACATGAAAAGATATTCAACATCACTAGTTATTAGAAAAATGCAAATAAAAACTACAATGAGAGATCACCTCAGTCCGGTCAGATTAGCAATCTTCAAAAAATCCACAAACAATGAATACTGGACAGTGTGGAGAGAAAACTCCCCTCCATTGTTGGTGAGAATGTAAGTTGGTATAGCAACTATGGAGGATAGTATGCTAAGTTGCTTCAGTCTTGCCTTCTTGCCTGACTCTGTGTGAACCCATGGACTATAGCCTGCCAGACTCCTCTGTCCTTGGGATTCTCCAGGTAAGAATACTGGAGTGGGTTGCCATTTCCTTCTCCAAGAGAACAGTATGGAGCTTCCTTATAAAACTAAAACTAGAGGTACCAAATGACCCTGCAACCCCACTCCTGGGCATATATCTAGAGGAAAACATGATCCAAAAGGATACATGCACCCCAGTATTCACTGAAGCACTGTTTACAATAGCCAAGACATGGAAGCAACCTAAATGTCCATCAACACAGGAATGGATAAAGAAGGTGTGTTACATATTAACAATGGACTATTTCACTGTTACCTAATTTTATTGTTAAACATTATGTCCATCTCTAGTGGCTCAGTGGTAAAGAATCCACCTTCCAATGCAGAAGCTCCTGGAGATGCTGGTTTGATCCTTGGGTCAGGAAGATCACCTGGGGGAGAAAATGGCAACCCATTCCACTATCCTTGCCAGAAAAATCCCATAGACAGAGGAATCTGGTGGGCTACAGTCCATGATTTTGCACAGATTAGGAAACAGCTGAGTGACTGAGCATGCACATACACAAGCCATCAATCCAGAGAAAAGATAAAATAAACCAACTATGTATTTTACCAGAAAGAGTTAATTAAGTACAATATTTAGGTCAGTAATCTTAGAAATGACAATGTGTTAGTTTTCTAGGAAGCAACACGAGCTTCCCAGATGGCTCAGTGGTAAAGAACCTGCCTACCAATGGAGGAGATGTGGGTTTGAACCCTGGGTCGGGAAGACCTCCTGGAGAAGAAAATGGTAATCCACTACCATATTCTCACCTGGGAAATCCCATGGACAGAGGAACCTGGCAGGCAGGTTCATGGGATAGCAAAGAATCTAACACAACTTATCAATGGAGTACACACACCGTAACGAAATACCACAAGCTGAATGACTTAGAACACAGATTTATTTTCTCACACCTCCAGAGGCTTGGCATCAAGGTCAAGTTTTTGGCAGGGTTAGTTTCCTCTGAGACCTCTTGCCCTGGCTTATAAATGTCTGTCCCTTTCTAACTCTTCACATGGTCATCACTCCTTACATGTGTGGTACTGGTGCATTTCTGTATATGCTAATCTCTTTTTATAAGGGAAACAGTTATATTGCATTGGTTCCAGCCATAATGGCCTCATTTTAACTTAATTACCCCTTTTAAAGTCTTATTTCTAAATACAGTCACATTCTGTTGTACCTGGGGTTAGGACTTCAGCATACAACTTTAGGAGGACACAATTCAGTCTGTAACAGGTAGGGTACACCAGATCTGGTTGTAAATATAGAAATGGCTTCAAGAAAGTCACAGAGCTGACTCTCTAGTGATTTAGAAATACAACTGGAGCCAAGGAAAGCACACTATTTAAACTCGCATCAGTGTTTCCAAACTTAATTTTGGCTTCTCCTCACTCACAGGCCAATAATTCAAAAGGCAAGTCTTACTAGAAAGGAAAGGTGCTTTAATTAGGAAAGTTCCAATCTAGGGAGATGATGGATTCCAGAGACCAACTCTGAGGATTCTGCTCAGTTAAGACAGTTTTTAGCGGGGGGGTGGGGGGGGGGGGGGGGGGGGGGGGGGGGGGGGGGGGGGGGGGGGGGGGGGGGGGGGGGGGGGGGGGGTGAGGAAGAATCTCAGTGAATCATCCAGGTAGGAGGTTGGGTTCTGAACTATGTTCCATTGAATGCAAACTGATTGACTCTTTCTTCAGATATTATCTTGCCCTCCTGATCTGCATGCAGGATTGCTTAGGGTATTGTTGGGAGTAGAGAGCTAATCATTCTTTAATTACTTAATTCTTCATTCTTACCTATTTTTATCTAGGAAAAGAATCAAGGTTAGACAAAGCATAATGTGCATTCAAGAATGAGTAATAAGAGATAGGTTAAATTGCCTAGTGATCTCATTTCTATAATTAGATTCTTCTAAGGTTAGCAGGGAACAGAAATGGGCAAACAGGAAATGGGCAAAATAGAGGCTAAAGGATCAGGAAATGGCTGAGAAATGTGCTGTAATATTTGTCTGAAACCCTACTCAAAACTGGTTAAAATACTTTAAATCATCATTTTTTGAAATGCTTTTTTCTTCTTATTTGCCTAATTTGAAATCCTGTTGCTTCAATTTTCTTGATTCTTTGAGTACAGACAGGTATTACAGTTTTGTTGGTTTAATTATTATGATTAATTGTGTACATATCTTTCTCAAAGATTACTGTTTTTCCCACTGACAATACATTTAGTCATCAATTGTCAGACTTCACCTTTCAAATGTTTACTTTGCAATCATATTTATTTGGCATGTTAAAAAATGTGCATTTCTAAAACAAATTTCTCATCTAGAAATAAAGTAGTTTGGGCTCAGAACACCTTCATTTTGTTTATTATACTGACATTTTGAAATGTGCAATTAAATTTAGATTTAGTTTTATAATACTCCTTCTGAGGTTCACTGTCATTCATTCTACAGATAAATGTCTTATTTGAAATATAAGACATTCAAATGGAAGGTTAAACATGAGACAGGTTAAGAATGGAAACTGTAAAGTATACTTTACAACAGATTTAATAAGAGAATGGAGAAAACATAGAAATCCAGCAGTATAATTTATATACTTATGGATGGTTCCTTCACTTTTCCATTAGTTTTTATTATAAATAATTGTACATGTTAATTCCCAAAGTTATGAAAAATAGATTAAGATACAATGACTATTTTACTGAATGCATTTTTGTTTCATTGGACTGTTTACCTGCGTGGAATCTATATTGATTGCATTTCTCATTACTATGTTGGTCGAGACTATAAAGAGAAAACAGATGAATTTGGGATTAATAAAGGAAACTAAATTGCCTTTGAGGCAGGAGATAGATGGGCCCCAGGCTAGACATTTACAACTAGCTTCCTGTTTACACTTCATGGGACAGGGAAAAAAAAAAAAAAAGTGGACTTAAGGTGGGACCCTTACAACTAGCTCAATAGGTGGGCTCCAGGTTAGATATTTACAACCAGCCTCCTGTTTGGTCTCTGAAATGGAAGTAACAACTGAAACAGGGTGAACTGCCAGGCTCTGTCTCCTGTGGACACCTTAGGATAACAGTTATGCAGGAACAGAGGGTTAAACCTTGTTTGAGTAAAAGGTCAAGAGGCCATATATTTCCCATTTTGGGGGCACAGGAGACATGGCAGATGTGCAGAAATGCTTCTTAGGGTTCAAAAATAAGGGGATGCCAAGCCATAATGAGTCATGCTTCTTCTAGACAGCTTTACATTGAAATCCATATTGGAAAAAATGTTGTGCACACATGTCAGAGAGGGTCCTAGCACAGGTCAGATTGGAAAAAGAAACCAGATAATTGGCCAAAGGTAAACAAAGACCTAGAAGAACTGCCCTATAAAATGATTTAACCACCTCTTTCCTATGCTCCTCAACCTTAAAGGGGAGTAACACCCTTTCTCTCATTAACACCCTTTCTCTTTGCGTATGCGTCTCTGCCTTGCTTCCATATTAACTAAACAAGCTTTCTCTGTTTAAACAAGCTTTCTCTTCCACTTGCAGTCATCCTATGTCTCCAATAATAAAATTTGTGCCTGTGTTTACAGCCTTTGCCCCTGTGAGAAATGCATTTTTCACTGGGGTCAAGAACCAGGGAAAAAGAGCTTCTACCCTCTAGCCCTTGCTGGTCTGATAGCTAGGATTCCTGGTTTTCATCCAGGGTACCAAGATGTAATTCCTGGGCACAGAATTAAGATCTTGCTTCATGCCACCACTTACTCTGTGC
Source organism: Cervus canadensis (assembly GCF_019320065.1). Taxonomy (NCBI): domain Eukaryota; kingdom Metazoa; phylum Chordata; class Mammalia; order Artiodactyla; family Cervidae; genus Cervus; species Cervus canadensis. The sequence continues at coordinate 49,127,480 of NC_057401.1, read as the reverse complement.
CTCTCCAAGATCACCTTTGCCTAGCTGACTGTGGTATTAAAAAGCATTGACCTTGTCTGTTTCTATGCCTCTATAACTCCTTTCTTTTGCCCTGTTTCATTAAACCTTCCACTCAGAAAAGAGACAAAGTCCATCTAAGTGAGCTGATTCCTGATCTTGATTGGATCATGTTTATAAAGATGCAGTACTCTCTGTTGAAAGGTCAAAGGCTTTCTTTTGTCCCTACTGATTTATGCTTCTCAAACAATTGGATATATCATGTAAGCCCATTCCTGGATCTATATGGAAAATTGATATTCTTGCTTAATTCCTCCTTTTCTTCTACAGAGTATTAAATTCTTGGATATTTTTATTAAATTTGTGTTTAGTAACTGTTAGGGAGTTAGAATAGAAAAAAAAAAAAAAAATGGAGTCCAGAATGGTGGTGGCTAAACAACAGGGAAGGGAAAAGCATGTGAAAATAGAACAAAGGAAGGTCCCAGTGAGGACCTCAGATAGAACAGACAGCACTCTTGGCTAGCCCAGTTTACATAGGGCAGATCCAGGGGGAGGGGAAAAAAAAAAAACATAAACAGAGGAGCCAAAGGGCTGGGGGTCTCTCTCTCCCACAAGTGCTTACTCGTTCTCTCTCTCTCTTCTCTTCGTGTCTTTTGGGTCGGCATACCCTCATGCCTTGAGGATGTATTTTCCTTTATTTTCTAAATAAAACTGATCTGCCCAAGAGCTATATATAACATGTGCTGTTCGAGAGCTCTGATTTGCCGAGGGCGTTAACGTCTGTCGCTTCAAATTTTTGTTATGACAAAGACAGAACCGAGGAGATTACACTCCCCTGACATAAAGAAAGCTGAGTGCCAAGGAATGGGTGCTTTTGAACTGTGGTGTTGGAGAAGACTTTTGACAGTCCCTTGGACTGCAAGGAGATCCAACCAGTCCATCCTAAAGGAGATCAGTCCTAAATATTCATTGGAAGCACTTAATGCTGAAGCTGAGCTCAAATACTTTGGCCACCTGATGTGAAGAACTGACTCATCGGAAAAGACCCCAATGCTGGGAAAGATTGAAGGGGGGAGGAGAAGGGGACGACAGAGGATCAGATGGTTGGATGGCATCACCGATTCAATGGACATGAGTTTGGGTAAACTCCGGGAATTGGTGATGGACAGGGAGGCCTGGTGAACTGCAGTCCATGGGGTCGCAAAGAGTCGGACATGACTGAGCAAACTGAACTGAACTGAAGATCTATGGTTCAATTTTTGAGTTTCTGAAATAGGCAAAACTAATCTTCAGTGAAAAAAACTGGGAGAGTGGTTACCTTTAAGGAAATAGAATTGAGAACTCTGGGAAAGAACTTATAGGAACTTTCTAAGGAGATGGTAATTGTTTATCATGACAGAAGTTTCATTTATATAATATACACATTTCTCGAAATTCTCAGGATCTTGTTTATATCACTGTGTATAAAGGTTTGTATATATCTCTGTATAAATCTACCTAAAACAAATGAATTAACCTAAACAAATATTGAACTCTGGTTACTCTCATGCTTGCTGAAATCTATAGGTGAAATGGATTATGTCTGTAACTTGGTTTGAAAAGCATCAGAAAACTGAGATAAGTTGACAAATGGACAAGTATATAGAGAAATGATACAGCTGTATTTTCATTCTAGAATCTAGGAGGTAAATATATAGGTGCACTATTTTACCTTCTCTGTGCAACTAATTCTTGTAATAAAATATTTTAAAACTGTAATGACATATCTTTCCTAATGCTACACTGTTAGATTTATATACTATTAAATTTATAAGGAATAACGTGATCATCCCTGTACTTCCTTCTCTATGAATATCTGTAGTAAAGAAATATGTCCAAAATTGCTCATGTGTGGAGGATATATAAAGTTTATACATTTTACAAGGATTTAATTGTAAGATATATCTGTAACTAGTTGGTTAGCTATCTGTTGCAAGAGGAAGCATTTTTCTTCCCTACTTTGGGAAATAATTGCTTTCCCATTGTGAAATATGTCAATAATGAGAAAGCAATATATAAATAAGTGGCACTCAGGCTTCATTAGGAGGCCATGCGTTATTTTAAGTTTTAGAGTTTTATAACACTAACAGATTTACTTCTTCACTGCTACTGCTGCTGCTGCTGCTAAGTCACTTCAGTCGTGTCTGACTCTGTGCAACCCCACAGATGGCAGCCCGCCAGGCTCCCCCCCGTCCCTGAGATTCTCCAGGCAAGAACATTGAAGTGGGTTGCCGTTTCCTTCTCCACTTCTTCACTACTATTCCTTTAATTAACTATGTCTAACGATGTTTTATTTATTTGTATGTTTTGTTTTTCCCCTCTTTCCCATCAGAGAAATGTATCACCTCAACTCTCTTCTTAAGTAATCATAAAATTATACAGTCTACCAGTAGATAAATTGTAGCCTCTTTTTCCTTCTTCCTCTCTTACATTTTAAATGAAATTGGAAAAAATTAGGCAGGATTGATGGAATATAATAAGCAGTTAACTTATGTGTGTAAATATAAGACAGAAAACCCTCTACAGTAGAGGTGAAATCACATATTTGGTCCAAGAGTTTGTGAAAAGAAAAATTAAACGAATCCCAATTAAACCTAGCACAAGGCTTAGTAGACCTAGTGTTTAGTTTTCATTAGAAATTGGAAGAACACACTCCTGGGAATAGAGTATTTTAAAGGAAGATCTTTGGTTTCGTGTTAATTAAAAATCAAAACTAACCTCAGACTGAGTAAAAAAATGCAATTGCTTTTTTTCGTATAAGCAAAGCACCAGAAATAATTTCTTGGCATTTAATTGCTATGTGTGAACTCACAGTTAATAGTATTTCACTGTAATAATTTACCACACTGCACTAAAAAAAACTCATAAGTACTTATTGCCTACTGGACTTGGTATCATAATGAATCTCCAGATCACAAATTTCAGATATTATTTTGGGTTTTCTTTATCTCTAAATAAAAATAATAAAACACATTTTTCTAAACACCGTTGTTCAAGTTTATATAAATAAGTCATTTACACAATTGTAAATAAATCAATTTTGTCTACTTAAAATTTTCTTTTCAAAGACATGCAGATGGCTAACAAACACATGAAAAGATGTTCAACATCACTCATTATCAGAGAAATGCAAATCAAAACCTCAATGAGGTATCATTACACGCCAGTCAGGATGGCTGCTATCCAAAAGTCTACAAGCAATAAATGCTGGAGAGGGTGTGGAGAAAAGGGAACCCTCTTACACTGTTGGTGGGAATGCAAACTAGTACAACTGCTATGGAGAACAGTGTGGAGATTCCTTAAAAACCTGGAAATAGAACTGCCATATGACCCAGCAATCCCACTCCTGGGCGTACACACTGAGGAAACCAGATCTGAAAGAGACACGTGCACCCCAATGTTCATCGCAGCACTGTTTATAATAGCCAGGACATGGAAGCAACCTAGATGCCCATCAGCAGACGAATGGATAAGGAAGCTGTGGTACATATACACCATGGAATATTACTCAGCCATTAAAAAGAATTCATTTGAATCAGTTCTAATGAGATGGATGAAACTGGAGCCCATTATACAGAGTGAAGTAAGCCAGAAAGATAAAGACCAATACAGCATACTAACACATATATATGGAATTTAGAAAGATGGTAATGATAACCCTATATGCAAAACAGAAAAAGAGACACAGAAGTACAGAACAGACTTTTGGACTCTGTGGGAGAAGGTGAGGGTGGGATGTTCTGAAAGAATAGCATTGAAACAAGTATACTATCAAGGGTGAAACAGATCACCAGCCCAGGTTGGATGCATGAGACAAGTGCTCAGGGCTGGTGCACTGGGAAGACCCAGAGGGATGGGATGGAGAGGGAGGCGGGAGGGGGGATCGGGATGTGGAACACATGTAGATCCATGGCTGATTCATGTCAATGTATGGCAAAAACCACTACAATATTGTAAAGTAATTAGCCTCCAACTAATAAAAGTAAATGAAAAAAAAAATAAAAGAAACAGCAACATTTGTAAAAGTATAACTTTATTGATCTTTATTGAAATTTGAAGTTCTTATACACCATACAATTGTTACAAATGATAATATAAAAATAATTTTATTATAAGTAACATATAATTGCTGTATCAATTCATAAAAAAGAAAATCAAAACTGTTGGTCCTTTATTGGACCGGAACCTGGTGGTCTGGAGTCGACAATGAGAGAATGAAATAAGGAAAGAGGGTAATATTCCCTGGGTTGTGCATCCAGCTTTTGCGCTCCAGGGAATCAGCCAGAAATATATATATATATAATTTAGAAAGAGAGAGAGAGAGAAAGACATGGGGACCCAAGCTCTGATGGAGCAAAGGTGTTTTAATCAACACGGTGTGGGCATATATACTGTTTTACAAGGTAGTTATTCTCAGCAAAGATAAAGATTAAAATTCCAGACTTACAAAACATATGGCGATCCCTATTAAAGAGACAGAGATGTAAACAATCACTTTTTACAGTATGGTTCATAAGAAGGAACAGGGTACTTATTACCATATTGAAAAACTAACGAAGGACATGCCTGCATTCCTCAGCCCCTGGAAAGGTGTGCCTCTCCTCTTAATTCCTGAATATTCAGTAATTAATAAGGACCAGAGGATTCCTGACAGATCCAAAACAGCACACTGCAAGCCTCCTGTTAAATGCATCCTGACACAAAACCACTGCAATATTGTAAAGTAACTAGCCTCCAATTAAAATAAATAAATTAAAAAAAGAAAAAGAAATTACAAAGCCCCAACAGCTAGGGAGAAATCTATAGTAGTAGAATAGTAAAATGGGGTAGAATAGTAACATAATAAAAAGATTACAATTGTGATTCATTCTGAGAAACAGTGCATGAAAATGGAAAGTAAAAAGAAAATTACAGTCTCCTACAGAATGCATGTATCTTCAACAAAATGTGCTTAAGTTGTTGAAATTCAATTTTTATAATACATTTTTCCATATACAAAGCAGGTCAAATTTTGCCAGTGTGGTACCATTTTTTATACCTCAATCCAAATTTAAAATTAATAAGAAATACACACCGGAAGGGCTTCCCAGCTGTTGCTAATGGTCAAGAATCCATGTGGCAATGCAGGAGACATAAGAGACCTGGGTTAGATCCCTGGGTCAGGAAGATCCCCTGGAGAAGGAAATGGCAACCCTCTCCAATATTCTTGCCTGAAAAGTTACATGGACAGAGCAGACTATATAGTTCATGAGATCGCAAAGAGCTGGACACGACTTAGTGACTCAACAACAACAAACACCCCAGAAGAATATGGGCTCAATATATGCACAACAGCTCACAGAAAAATATACAGACTTGCCTTTCAAAATAAATAAAAGTATGTTTAGATTTATTACAAAACTGAGACTATTAATCAAGACTACAATGACATACATTTTGCATGTTGAAAAACTGTCTCTCTCTGTCTCTCTCTCTCTATATATATATATATATATTTTATTTATTATATTTTATTTATATTATACATATATATATATATATTTTAAGCCTGTAATTTTAAAAACCTTTTATTGTGATGATGTTGTGAAGATCTTCCTGACCCAGGGATCGAACTCAGGTCTCCCACATTGCTGGCAGACAATTTACCATCTGAGCCACAAGGGAAGCCCTCTATGTGAAGAAACAACCAATTATTGTTTAATATGCAAAATGGTACTGTTTCTATGGAAAAACAAATTGTAGTATTATAAAATTACTGATTTTCAATTTGGGGATTTTTAGGAAACAACTTCTGAAGTGATTATAAGTGCTTATTCTTATTTGTTGAGTACAAACCCAAGACACAGAGAATGAAGACCAAAGAGGAGAAAAACAGAGAAGAAGAAGATCAATGCTACGCTGGTATAGGCTTTCTGGGCACTGAAAAGCCTAACGTTCTAAGCTATTCAATCAGGTAAGATGTCTTCAAACAATTTGTATTCATAATCTATACCTCAAATCAGTCCACCAGTGGTAGACAGGAGAAACAGATTTCCTGACCTAGTTCATTCCTCTCTCCTAATTCTCATGGTCAAGATTCACCTTATGGAATGATAGCTTTCCTACAATTTAAAGTTGTTTTAGTTGGCCCTTCTGCTTCCCAGGTTGGAAGTCAGTTTCCAACTCCTTTACTGTTTCCTTTGGAAAACAGAGACTCCGGGCATCGTCTGGTAATCTGGCTGGAGCTGAGAAGCAGGGTGCAGCGCCAGTGGGCAAGTAGAGTCCATCAGCTGAGAACCTGAGTGTTGTATCTCAGGTTAGGCAGCTTGAGGGTTTACTGAAGAGACCTTGGCAATCTGAAGAGGTTGGTAATCTACATGACTGCTGGTAATAGATATTACATGCACCACTCAGATCCCATTGTTTGTCCACAGTACAACTTACAGACACTAATTTTTATCAGCACAAATTATATGCATTTTTCCTAAGAGGATGAATTGCAAGATCTCTTTCAAGGTGGTTCTAAGTCACAATCCCCTGGAAAAGTTAATATTATAAAAGCATATGGTGACCCAGCTGGTCTCAAGGTTACAGGAGATATTTATCATCTTTTTCCACCAAACCATTCTAAATGCCCCTCACTTGTTGCAAACACTTTGTCTGGTTTAGTTTGCTTACCTGGTGGGGAGATTGAGGCCTTCAATCCCCAAATTTTCTGAACTTTTTAATTCCCATTATTATCTGGATTTTGATTTTTATAATGCTAGGGATAGTTATTCTTTCACTAGGAAACACAGAAATACACCTAAGTAAATCCTCTGGGTTCAAGAGTATTCCTTCTTGCCCTCATTATGTGGTAATCTCCTTAGTTTTCTGTGGTAATAAGGATTGATTATTTCAGTCAGTAAATCTTTCTTCCCCTGTTTGCTTATCCACTATTGTGGGAACGCAAAGTTGCAGAGTATTATACTTATTCTAGATCAATGAATCACTAACAGGTCCTCTTAGGAGAAAGGGACGAGGATGAGATGAGGGTGAGATGGTTGGATGGCATCACCAACTCAATGGACATGAGTTTGAGCAAGGTCCAGGAGTTGGTGATGGACAAGGAAGCTTGTCGTGTGGCAGTCCATGGGGTCGCAGAGCAACTTCACAATGGAGCAACTGAACTGAACTGAACTTAGGATCTCTTAGGAGATGTTCCGTCCCTGCCATGAACAGTTTTTATAATCTTAACAGATTAACATTCTTAAGAATGGAAAGTCCAAGTGCCAGATATGAAAAACAGATTTGACAGTGAGATGAGCTAATAATTCTTATATTCTTTGGTCTAGAATACTCAGGTGGTGCTAGTGGTAAAGAACCGGCCTACCAATGCAGGAGACATAACAGATGCAGGTTAGATCTGTGGGTTAAGAAGATCCCCTGAAGGAGGAAATGGCAACTCATTTCAGTATTCTCGCCTAGAGAATCTGATGGACAGAGGAACCTGGTGGGCTACAGTCCATAGGATTGCAGAGTCAGACATGACTGAAGTGACAGCATGCGTACACCATGGTGTAATAGCAGTTAGTGACACAGTATAATTTATTTCTTTTTGTTTGTTTTGGTTTGGTTTTCATTCAGTGTCTCTGTCTCATCCTAAGAGCACATGTTCAAACTCCTCAAGACATTCTTCATCTGAGTATTCCTCTATCTAGCCGGATGTTCCCATGTTGGTATACATAGAATGTTATTTCTATAGTCAGGAGTCTATTGTTACTGCTCATTTGATATAAAATTTTGCTTTGTTCTGAGAAGATTGTATATCATACCATGTTGATAATTATTGCATTCTTTAAGACTAGATTTTAGTGTTGATACACCATATATATATATATATATATATATATATGCAAATTTATATGAGCAACATTAATAGGTAGATCAAGCTTGGTGAAAGGGAGTCTGTGTACTTTAACCCAAGCAGACTCCTAGCCCACTGACCCAAACCGCTTGGCTTATAGAACAAGCACAGATGTGGGCAAGAAGAGAAGCTGAACACTGGTATAAACCTGCTGGGTGTGCGGCCTCTGCAGGGCATACTGTCTCCTGGGCTTAGATTTGAGTCACAGTGCTCACCCCTCATCTTATGCACCCTGAGAGTTCTACCACGTATCTTCTCCCATAGTACTCTTGATGAGAGGAATTCCATATGGTTTATTCCCCTTACCATTTGCCTCTTGGACCCTTAAGAAGTAGTGTGTTTGCTTCTGTTTTCTTTTGTTTTGGATGTGCATAGGATGATGATTACAATTACACTTCTGCCATGTCACACTCGTGGTGCTAGTGGTAAAGAATCCCCCTGCTAATGCAGGAGACATAATAGTCAGGGGTTCAACCCCTGAATCAGGAAGATCCCCTGGAGTAGGAAATGGCAACCTGCTCCAGTATTCTTGCCTGAAAAATTCCATGGACAGACGAGCCTGGCAGAGGCCACAAAGAGATGGACACGTCTGAGCAGACACCATGTCATACTGAGAAGACACCTGGGGGTGGTCTGAGGATGCGAAATACCTTCTATTGATACAACAGACTGTGCAATATCACTGCCATTGACAAGGGTCTCATGCAATATCATACAATTAGCTACAAAAAATTCCAACATCCCATACTAGCAAATTCTATGATTCTCAGCATAACATTTAGTTTTAATTTTTCACTGGTAATATCATGTTTTATAAAATTTGATAATTATGATAAAATTCTAATGTTTCTATTGAAAGAATTTGTAACATAATAGTGGTTTAAAGGTTCAATTTGAATAGTTTTAATGAGTTTGAGCCAATAATATTTCTAAAGTTGAGGCTTGCTAACTGCTTTTGAGTACCTATCATATACTCCTAATGAATATCTTCATGGTTATAAAATATAAATCAGTCATGTTTTAGTAAACACATATTTTTATTTTGATTATAATGAATCACTACATATAGTAGATTAAATTGTTGTTCTTAATTTTAATTCACTGGAGTAATATTATGCATTGATTGTGGCATCAGTGTGAATGGAATTTTCTTTGCTGCCCTTGAAATTCATCATTCTAACACATACACATATTTACACATGCATGTGTATGCGTGTGTGTACATATATATATAATTTTAATATTTTGTTTTTTAGAGTAATTTTAATTTCACCAGAGGGGTGCATATGTTAAAACTGATGAATCCACATTAATTCATCTCTATCACCTGAAGTCCATAGTTTGCACTAGGGTTTTGCTCTTGTACATTATACAGATTTAGTCAAATATATAATAAATGGTATGTGTTCATTATTATAATATTAGGAAGATTACTTTCACCACTCGTAATCCTCTGTGCTCCACTTATTCATTTCTCGTTCCTCTCAAGTCCCTGGAGACAACTAAACTTAGTTTACTGTCTCCACGGTTTTGCCTTTCCCAGTATGTTATTACTATGAGTAGAAACCACAGTACATAAGCATTTGATAATGGCTCCTATTGTTCCACATCCTCACCAGCATTTGGTTTAGTCAGTGCTTGGGGTTTTTGGTTATTCTGATAGTATATAGTGGTATCTCATTATTGTTTTAACTTTCTTGATGACGTGATATGGTACACTTTAGATATTTTAAAAATACAATCAAATATAAATGAAATGTGATTTCAGTAGTTTCTTAAAAAGTATCATCTTAGGAATAATATGTCAATGTAAAATTTAAAACAGATGAATTTAGTGGGTTCATGAAATGGATCTTAGACCTAAACTCACAAATAGTACACTATATCCAAAAAATAAACTCAAAATTACTGGGTAGCCTTGGCAGCTTATAAGAAACAGTGAACCTGGTTCTTTTAAGAAAAGATATATATAAATTTATGTGCATGCTCAATTAAAATAAAATTGCCTTATTTGTTTTTAAGTCAAAAACTAATGCTTATGATCTCAATCATAAAAAAATATAAAAAAGTACTAGAGTATGTTTACTATACTTCTCTAAGCCTGAAATATTGTCTTTTTAAATTTTAACATGAACATAAACATCAATTACAACATAAGCTTTAGCTCATAAGGAATTTCTTTTAGCTTATCATCTAATTTATCTATGTGAATTAAAAATTATCTAATGATACCAAACAAATAAAAATACCTTTACTTAATTCATGATATTGATAAAAAGCAATGATGTTAAACAAAAATAAATGAATTTAATTTCACATACTGCACAAAATTTTAAATTAATTAGTTATTAATTTTATAACAGTTATTGCATAAATACTAAAACTGAAAGCTTTGACTATCAAGATTTAAATTATATGTGTTATTCAAGTCAAAATACTGCAAATACTTGAGTGACTTGCATTTGATCAATATAGAAATGCACATAAGTCTTTTTAAGGAAATAAATTAAAAATTAATTTATAGCAATTCAGAGACTACACAAAATCGAAATGAACCCAGAAACACCACTGATCCAAAATGATAGATTATAATACATCCAGCTGACAGTGCAGAAACCAAGTCATCATGAATAAATATAAGAAGAGCCTTGAACAGCTTAATAAAATCCTGTAAATCATTGACTCAATTCCATCTACTGTGTCAGCGACCGCAAAGATACACACATTGGTAAATATGATGGAGTTTAAATTCTGATGATGAAAAAAGACTGAATAATATTAGCAACCATAGTACTTAAACTTCCTGTGAAAAATTTTGGAGGCACATTAATGTATAAAAATAATTATTGCATCTTTTTATAATGTATTTAATCAATATTTGTCAATATATTCCTTTCCCCTCCTAGATATAAAATGGTTTACTAGTTATCACTTCTTAATGAAAATTTGACAAATTCCTGACTTTGCTTTGAATCTTTTGATTATCCAAATCATTTCTAAAATTCTGGAAACTGATGTTTCTAAGTCACAGTAATCTCTCTGTTGTCAACATTCTTTTCTAAAGGAAATTATATTCTCTTTGATATAGTTTAATTTTCCTAGATTCACTCTGGAAGTCTCTGTCTGCCAGAACCTCATTTTATCTCTAAACCCTACATAACTATATCTTCCTCAAGTGCTCCAACTAAATGAAGTAAATTAGTGTTCTTCTAGAGGGATTATTTCTTGTGCCTCTTAACATCTGTGAATGGCACAAATATTTTCTGATATATCTTTGCATTTACTCCAAGTTAAACTTTTCACCCTCTTTGAAATATTTTCTAAATCTTGTCTTTCTTTCTTATATCTGGCTACATATATATGTATATATGTATATATAGATATATATCTGGCCTTATACACATATATTTGCATAAATTCTACATGTATATATAAATTATAAAGTCTATCTCAAAATATCATAGCTCATATTTAGTTTTCTCCACTACTACCTGGAAAATGAATAATGTGCTTTTAAATCCTGTATTCCTAGTATTTAGCATAAGTCTAGAGACACATCAGACTTTTTATGAGTCTAATAACTGAATGCTTAAATTTATAATACATAAATTATATATAGATGTTATTAACAAATAGTAACTCATTTGATAAAAATTTTTTAACCTTAGACTGAGATAAAAATGTAAAGGGCATAGACGTTGTATAATTTATATTAAATCTCTTAGCTGACCTCACAACTCCACCTACAAAAAGGCATCTATCAAAACTACAAAAAAAAAGTACAGTTTGTAGTGTGTTTTGCTTCAAACATTAAAACTAATTATAATTTTATGTTGTAATAATTAAGAGAACAAAACTAGAAAAATGTTTTTATATTTTGCTTGTCTTAAGATACAACAGAGTCAACAGAATTTTGAGTCAACAGAATTTTTTATTTTTCTCATCTCTGGTTACATGTTAAAAGGAGCAAAACCATCTATGTTATTGATTCCAAGCTCATACTGCTCACTGTCCAATAGGCCAATAAATCCAACTAGAGGAAGGGTGTGGGGCAAGGAATATACACTTTTTTGAGAAAGCCAGCAGACCAAGAAAGTGACAGACTAGTGTGCCAAAGGAGCCATCTTACCAGACTTAGAATTTAGTCTTTTATACTGAAAGTGGAGGTGTGGGGCTAGTTCTTGCAGACTTCTTGGTACCAGCATCCTTTGTCCTTGCAGCTATCCGCATAAGTCTGGTCATCATGTTCCTATAAACCTCCAACAAGACAAATGTTATTTTCTCTTCTGCCATTTTCTTTTTATCTATATATGAATGGAAGGTTTTATGACTTTAAAGATCAAGCTGGGGGTCAGAGCCTTGAGAAAGGGCTATTATGTATTAATATAGGTATTATGATCCTTCAGACTATAGGCAATATTCTTTGACTAATTGAGATCAAGGTGCTAAGCTTGCATGACTAAGCTCAGGCAACAGAGCACAGAGGTTAGAGCTAAAGAAATAGATTCAGTATGGAGCCAGGTTTGTTCTTCTCTGATACATTGGGGCTGAAGTTTGAAACTTCTATTAATGATATAAAAGAATTTTGCATAAGAAAGTAGTGAGCAGCTGGTTATGATTTGACTGAATAAATTTGATGTGTTTAGCAGTTAAATGAACAACCAGATATCTGACCTAAGTTTGCATCAGCTGTAATTGCTGTCTTCAAAGTTATAATGATGGCGGAGATCCTATATTAATTTTCTGGTTCATCTTAGGTTGGGGAAGATAGTAAATTACTTATGAAACAGGGAAGCTTGGAAGAGTAAAAATATTATGCACAAATAACAAGGTGTGAGAATTTGGGGTGGACACAAGGAATGATAGAAATCAATTCAAAATATTTTTATCTGATTATTTGGTGATTCACTCTCAATTCAGTGGCACCAGTTGGGAGATCTAAAAAATAATTGGAAACATCATATATTTTATTCAATAATTGTAAACTACAAAACTAACATGTTCAAACTTGAGAAAACATTAATGTCTTAGTGTTTATTGATCATGTATATACTCAATACATTAAAAAAAACCCCACAAAATTTGGAATACACTAAAAAAAAAAAATCCCTTAAATATAGACTTCTTGAGTTTAAAACATTCTTAATATAAACCACTACAATATTGTAAAGTAATTAGCCTCCAACTAATAAAAATAATTGGGAAAAAAATAAAAACAAAAAATAAATAAATAAAAAATTAAAAAGCTAAAATAAAAAAAAATAATAAAACATTCTTAATATATTTGCATTTAGTAGTTTATTTTTGTTGTTGTTGTCTCACTAAGTCATGTCCAACTCTTGTGATCCCATGGACTGTAGCTCTCCAGGCTCCTCTGTCCATGAGATTTCCCAAGCAAGAACACTGGAATGAGCTGCTATTTCCTTCTCCAGGGAATCTCCCGACCCAGGGATCAAACCCATGTCTCCTGCATTGGCAGGCATAATCTTTACCCCTGAGCCACCAGGAAAGCTCATTTAGGAGTTTAAAAATATATTATACAAAGTTTATCAGATAGCCAGATTTCTGCCTCTTAAAAAAAAAGCAAACTTGCATTGCTGCTTTTTCTCTTCCACAATAGCAACTAATATGAGAGCTTAATTTAACCAAGAAAAGAAAGAAAGAAAAAGGGAAGAGGGAAGGGAAAAAGAAAGAGTGAGAGAGACTGGGAGGGAACAGTGGAGAGAAAGTGGGGAGGAGGAGAAGTAAAGGAGGGAAAAAGGAAAAAAAGTTAGAGCCCATTATAAGACGCTATGATTTGTTGTTCAAAGTGTAAGAGGAGAATCCTCCAGTGATAAGATGTTAAGAGGACTGTTTTAGTCTTATGTTTTATTTTCCCGACATTGTGCTTCTACCCCATCAGTATTACAAAGCATAAATGCAACGACAGTATGTTACAGGGTCAAATGACCACAGCGAACCAACTCACAGAGCCTGCAGGCATAGGGCAGGATAGGACGCAAGGCCCATTGCTCAGGTTACATCCATTTTCTCCTGACCTCTCGGATACTACAGCTCAAGAGAAGCTTTGGCAAGAGTAGTTCCTCTGGCAGAGAACAGGGAGTGTTAGTCTTTGGTTAGTGGGTGTAAGGGAAATGTAGCAATTGCTTGAGCCAGATTGTAACACTAGAGCATCGAAACAAAATTAACATTCACAAAAAAACCCCTCTGCCATGTTAGTAGACATGCTAACCAGGACCTGAGCTCTAGGCTCTCACTTATAACCCACTGAGAGCGTAAGACGTGAAAGCGAAAGTGTTTCACTTTCACTTTGAGACCACGGTCATGTCTGACTCTTTGCGACCTCATGGACTGTAGCCAATCAGGCTGCTCTGTCCGTGGAGTCCTCTAGGCAAGAATGCTGGAGTGTGTAACCATTCCCTTCTACCAGGATATCTTCCTGACCTAGAGATAGAACCCAGGTCTGCTGTATTACAGACATATTCTTTACTGTCTGAGCCACACATAACCCCAGAGAAATACAAGTCTAATGGTTAAAAGTACAACAGAACTCAACTGACCTAAAAAACACCACAAACGAAAAAAAAAAAAAATCTATAATAAATGAAGCAGAGTCATGTACCCACCACAAGTAAATATTAAAAATAAATTTCCATATATTCCCAAAGCGTTTAGAAAAAAATTAGAGAGCAGAATTAGAACAACCAAATGATGAAAAAAGAGCAAGTACTAGATAAGGAAAGATAAAAGTAAAGTCAAATAACTACCAAGAAAGGTAATGAGTGGATTTAATATCAGAATAGAGACAGAATAAATGAATGAGGTGGAATAATAAACCAAAGACTCATCCCAGAAAGTATAAGGAAGAGAAAAATGGAGTCAATGCATATCAGAACACTTACATGACATGGAGTTTAGACTTAACATGAGCATATTGCAAAATATTAATGACAGAGAAGAAATAATTGAAGAAATGACCAAAAATTGCTTGTACTTAGTAAAGATATTAGCCTTCAAAATGAAAGAATTAATGCATGTCTAGTCAGTAATAATAAAACATTACTGAACCACACTACAGTGAAAATTAATAATAAAAAATTGGAGAAAAATCATTACGCGTTAAAAAAAAAAAAGCCAGGTCATCCAAAGTCAATAGAATCAGATTGAAATAAGATTAATCAACTGCAATAATGGATATAAGATGATTGTGGAATAGTAAGTTCAAAGTAGTACAGGAAAATAATTTTATAGCAAGCAAAATAGCTATTTAAATCTGAAAGTAATATAAAGATATTCTAAGTCACACAAGATCCTTTTAGATATAAAAAACTTGGATAAAATCAGTCATAAAAGAAATGCAAGTACAAAAATGCATTTATTAGAGAAGTAAATAATTAAGGAAGCACTTTTTTGTCCACAAAAGTAAAATAGGAATATTTATAAACACCACACACACACATGCACACACATTAGTAAAATTAACACATTTCTCCTGCAATTGCCTCTTTATCCTGGTGCCTCTTCATTTTTCTTTTTCTATAATAATCAGAGAAACCCCATGAAATATTGTAAAAAGTATGTGGTAAATGATTAAGGTTGTACTCAGAATCAATCCATACCTCTTTCTGGGCTAAATTCCAGAAGTGGGAGGCTGAGATGCTCAGCATTTTATTTCCCAGAGGCCCTGGCGATGAGGGCTTTAGATTCAGGTACGTTCTGTCACTTTGCTGCATGAGAGATTTGGGAGCAGCACTGGGATAAGAGTGTGGGTTACTCTTTGAGCTGTTGCTATTAGGCAAGCAAAGTCACAGGAAAATTGGAGGAATCTGACAGCAGAGTGTCCTCCAAGTCTGGAGAATAGCTTCATTGCTCTTAAGTGGTTATTGCAAGAGTAGTGGTTGCTTCCTACTCATTAAATACCAGCTGCCTTGAAGTCAGTGCTTTCAGTGGATGATTTGTGATTCCTTTGTTAGAGGATTGTCTGGGAAGAAAAGATACTCCAAATATTTCAAAGGAACAACTGTCAATGGATTACTAACAGATGTGTGGGCAGGGGTAAGGGACCACAGAAAGGATTAAGGACCACAGAAGTGCCCAACATGAATGGCCATCACTTGAGCTGAGGATGCTTGGTGAATGCAAAATGTTATTGGAGCCCTGGAAGAGTGCAAATTGAGGAAGAAGATTTACCAGGCAAGAGTGATGTCTTCTAGATTAGACTGATGCTGTGTTAATACCTAATTATGTGTGTTAAATTTCTTTAGTTTTAAAATCTCTGTGAAGCTTTTCTATTTCCTGCCATAAGATGTAAAACCTGAATTAAAAAGTTGCTGTCTTGATTCCATGTCCTTATGGCACCATTTCTATGCAACTCTTTACTGTAGCTGGAAAGTTTATACACTCCCTGTCTCCATTGCTTCTCTAATTTTCTATCTGACTCACTCCACAGCAAGTCATCCCTACCCTTTTACCCTCACTTCTTCAGATCAAGTTCTTGTTAAAATCACTAGTGGCTTTCATTTTGGCAGAAACAATGAGGAAATTTCAGTTTTCATCTGTCTGGGCCCTTGAATTTCTTCCCTTGTCATATCACTCTGTTATTTCCTCCACTATTCATGAATTCACATAATCTGCCACTGAGTCATTTTCATCTTTCCGAACTCCACACATCTGAAACTTCACAGTTTCATTTCTCAGGTCTCTTCTCTTCCTTGTCTTTGCTTCCTCTTCAGCCAACCTCATTTGGTCCATGCTTTTAAACACAATCACTATTTTGCTGACTCACAAATTTATATCTTCAACCACTCTTCACCTTGCATTTCAGACTTATTCAGAAATGTCTCCTCAATATCTGTATTTGTATTTTATTGTTGTTGCTCAGTCACCAACCTGTGTCCAGACCCCATGGACTGCAGCATGCCAGGCTTCCCTTCTCTCACCATCTCCTGAAGTTTGCCCAAGTTCATGTCTATTGAATCAGTGATGCTATCCAACTATCTCATCCTCTATTGCCCTCTTCTCCTTCTGCCTTCAATCTTTCCCAGCGTCAGGGTTTTTTCCAATGAGTTGGCTGTTCACATCAGGTGGCCAAAAGATTGGAACGTTAGCTTCAGCATCGGTCCTTCCAATGATTATTCAGGGTTGCTGTGTTTGTATATCTAATGATTATTTCAGATGGAAAAGACTTCACTCAACTTGATCTTCCCACAACCTACCCATCTTTCTAAATGGCATTTCCACCTTTTCTCATGTTCGGGTGAAAATATGTGAAGTCATCCTCTACTTCTCTGTTTCATACTTAATAGAAATCTTCCAGGAAAAAAAGAGAGAGAGAGAGAACTACTGCAAGACCTAGTTCACATTTTGATATAGCCTGTGTGAGACGCTAAAGGAGAGAACCTGGTGAAAGCATGCTAGGTCTCTTGACTCTCAGAAATTATGAGCCAAATGTTGTTTAGATCCACTAAGATTTGGAGTGTTTTTATTTTTTTTATTTTTTTTTAAGAGCTCAAAAATATGTTTAATAAACTAATAAATGAATACTGATTCTCTTTTATTTATTTATTTATTTTGTTTTTTTTTTTATATTTTATTTATTTATTTTTTTTAAATTTTTTATTAGTTGGAGGCCAATTACTTCACAACATTTCAGTGGGTTTTGTCATACATTGATATGAATCAGCCATAGATTTACACGGGTGGGGAATACGTGGAGTGTTTTTAAACAGAAGATAAATAATATCTCCTCCATAGAGGAAACACTCAGCAAATATTAAGGAGATCATATTACATTGTCATTTTTAGGTCAAAATGTTCAAATATCAGTATTTTTATGAACTTTAAGACATATTTGTTGAATGGACTAATGAAGAGCTTGCATAAATAGAAACAAGAATTTAAAAGTATAAAGCTTCTTAAAGAACTTAGGTAATTTAAAGTTGCACTTTACTCATTTAAAGTAATTTAAGGAGTAACCAGTACAACCTAGTGGAAAAATATTAATGTAAGATTAGGAAGGGCTTTTGAACTGTTATTTTATGACTTTCTGGCAATGAAATATTTGGTAAATTATCGTCAAATATTTTAATGGATGATATTAATTACTTTGGAGTATTCTTATGAAGATGAAGTGATAAAAACTAGAGAGCATAACTAACTTACTGATTGACAGTAAATTTAAAAAAAAAGGATTGTTCAAGAAAAAAATATTGCTTGTTTCACTATATGACCATGTATATTTTGGGGTGTTTTCCCAAATATGAGGAAACTGAAATGAAAGGAAGCCAGCTAAATAATTGGTATAAATATATTGGGCCTAATAATCTTTCTTTATATAGTCTACTTTCTAAGGTCAATCATTTGTTATGTAGTGTTATTCTAAATATTAATTTCTGTAGAATCAAGATAATACACTTAGGTTATTTAATCAATCAAATTTAAGGTAAATTTTCTCAGAATCTTAGTTCAAAAGGAAGTGATTATCTTAGTTTTGAATCAAAGTCATACATTTAAGTTCAGAATTAGACTTTTCAGTAACAACCTCTATAAAATATTCAAAAGCTAGAAGACATTTGTCTTAAATGTCAAATAAAGGATGAACATTTTAGAAACAAATCTTAGTGATTTATGTGTGATTTTTTGTGTGTGTGTGAATCCAGATATGTTAGTAACTTAAAACTTTAACAAAGGATTAATAAAAATGCTTAAAGAAGAGAAAATCTTTTTATATTTAAGAAAGGTATGAGAGATATTTTCATGATGGGTGTACAAATTAAAAGGAAAGCAATAATTCAGGAAGCAAGTCCTTATGTTTATAAAGCATAGGAAATATGTATGTATAGTGTTAGCATGTTTGCTAAGTTTCTTCAGTCGTGTCCGACTCTTTGAGACCCTACGCACTGTAGCCTGCCAGGCCCCTCTGTCCCTGGGACACTCCAGGCAAGAATACTAGAGTGGTTTGTCTTGCCCTCCTCCAGGAGATATTCCCCACACAGGGATTGAACCCTTGGCTCTTAGGTCTCCTGCTCTGGTGGGCAGGTTCTTTACCACTAGAGCCTCCAGTGTGTGTGTGTGTGTGTGTGTGTGTGTGTGTGTGTATGTGTGTGTATATGTGTATATGTGGTGTATGTGTGTGTATGTGTGTGTGTGTGTGCGTTTCATTTGAGAAAGAACTATGAACATTAATTAACTGCTAATGATATCAACTTCTAGTCACAACTTTTTGTGAAAACAATTTGTTTCCCATTATGAATATACATTTTAAAATTATGTGAAATGTCAAAGTATTTTATTCCATTTGTATGATTCCAGATATGCCTTTCTTTCATGAGACAGTTAGTTATTTGAAATACACACAGTATGGTTTCACATAGATAAGAGATGTAAACTATTGCCTGAATTCAATTTAATTATAACTTAAAATAGCTATTCATGAAGTTGAAATGCATATAATGATTCATGAATTAAATATATTGCTACAGTACAGACACTGGTGACATATCAAGAATGAAAACAAAATATAAATAAATATGTATATGGCACGATCATTTTAACATGCTAGAAAATGTTATTTGTTTTGGACTTTCATACATTTGTCATTTTTTTTCTTTAGTTGAAAAATGGAAAAAAAAAGATAAAATATATTTCTAGTTAAAACACTAAATGATGTTAAAACACAATGCTACCACGTGTATGATGTGTGCACACACAGAAACATATATACAATATTTATATATGCATATATTAGACAGTATTTTATATAAAGCAAATTTCAACATTATATGTGTCTTTATGGTTGATTCACCTCTTGTGTTGTTGGAAGATGGTGTTTTCTATGACCAGTGCATTCTCTTGGTAAAACTCTGTTAGCCTTTGCCCTGCTTCATTTTGTACTTCAAGGCCAAACTTGCCTGTTACTCCAGGTATCTCTTGATTTCCTACTTTTGCATT